>NW_005187428.1:4330132-4358923 GCF_000239375.1 Pundamilia nyererei | reverse complement strand
GGGGGGGGGGGTCTTTTTATGGCCCGGGAGGCGAGGGGAGTAAGAGTGCAAGAGATATACAGTATTGTATTGTGCAGTGTGCAGCGTTGATTGCACCATGCTGTAAGTTCTTTGAGGTCACTTACTGTAAGGGAAAGCATGTTGTCCAGTGATAAATCCACAAGCCTGACTGAGTCTTTCCTGTTTTTTTTTAGACCATTGGTATGCAATGAAGGATTTTGTATTTCATTGACTTTTTAAATATAACATCCTCCTACCTTCCTACCTTTGAGTTATGGTGATTCATGCCCACAAAACAGATTTTACAAGTGAGGTGCAGTAACCACTGGATGATACTAGTGTTTTGAAGTGTGAGGCCAACATGATCATTTCATAAACAGAAAGGCAGCATTTGTCAAGGCTCCTTCTGACAGTTCATTACAACATGTGATGAATAACATATGCCGTGATGAATAACAGAGCTGCAGCAGGGTTGTGGGGATGGCCCAACAGACAATCTGCAACAGCAAAGAGGGATAAAAACCCCAAATAGAGACCCTCCCAGTGCACTGAAAGGGATTAGATGCGGTAATGCCCTGACAAACACCCAACAATAAATGAACTGTATGCCACATGCAAAAATATCTTCTGAGTGTGTGTGTCCACACAAATGTCGTACAATAGAATATAGCATGCTACAAAACATGCAACGTAAGAATGGATGCTAAACACACGTACACGTGTTTGAGCCTAAATGTTATTCCTGCTGCACATGATAGCATGAATATAACAAAGAAAACAAAATTTCCTGCTACATTTTGATATTTCAATGTCAAACCAACTGTTTTTCATTTGCACTGGCTGGGGTGAGTGAGTTCATGGAGTCTCATGACCGAAAATAGAAAGCTCAACTGAGTGTGTTATCAAGGCCTGCCCCACATCTTGTTAAGGCACGTCTGCCAGCCCATCTAAGCCTATCACTGCGCAACAAACAGGACCGACATACACACACCCACAAACGCACTTGGTAGCATAGGTGCTCATCCTTTCAGTCTTGTCCTTAAAAGCAGGTCACAGATGAACTGGGAATCCCATTGTCTGTTTGTGTCACGACATTTCTGGTGCTGTGTCTGTGTCAGGTTGACTTCTTGCAGGAAACAGCATATGGTGCAGCTTTTGTCAACAATAACAGGGTGAAGTGCAAGACCATGAAAGCCCATGTGATCACTTTACCTGAGATGACCTTTCCCCACCCCACATACACATGACTCACACTGGACTTTGCTTCCTTTAGGATGTAACATGAACTTCTCCGGATTAAACGAAACTAACTGGTTTGCACCAGGACCATAAATGTCTATCAGTTGTGAGGAACTTTTAATAAGTCTTGACTAAATTTGTGTTCCCTTTTGTAAAACAAATATTTAAAACAAGTTTAGTTTAATGCCCTCTTACCTGCATTGCTATAGGAAATGTGTCTGGTATTTGGTTGTGCATGACAGTCAAATTAATCTTCTCAAGCTCAAGCTGATGAACAAGAGAGAGGAATAAGTGACAAGGTAGAGGTTTCATGATTGGATTAAATAACATTCACGGAGACAACATGGACTTGTGGATCCAGATCTTATTTTTTATGTACTGAAAGACCCCATTTCTAATTTGACAGCTTCTTGGCAGGCTGTTGGAAGTTAACTTCAGCACTGGAGCTATTAGCTTAAGTTATGTTAAAGCACAGAGACGTGGCTCAACAGAATATAGTGTTACTTTCCAAACACTGCTCTTAATTAAACTCAGACTCAGTTGCGCTTTAACATGTATGCCCTCCAAAAACTAGATGTGCTTGATGAAACATACATGATTAAAATGGTTTGTCTCCTGGATGGTTTCTACAGAATGTTAAGGGTTTATCATATATCGACTAAGGTTAATAAGGGATAATACTCTAAGCAGGAATTTAAGTTAAGCCTATAACTTGACATTTACATCAGAAACACAATTACAGTTTTTTTCCTAGTAAATACAAAAACAGTAGCTCAGATCCATGCTGTATGCTATTAATAGGTGAGGTTTGTATTTAAACTATTGATGTTTTTGCTCTGCATTTGCACACGGATTTCATTATGTGAACTTTCTAACTGGTATTTAAGTCAAAGTAATTAACAGGTTTCCACTTATGTCATTTGAGAGCTACTGTCAACAATTAGAGCAGACTGCTGATGACTGTATACCATGCATGCTATAAGGCTTTATCTTCCAAACTGTCAGGTAATTATTGCAAAATAACTTGTAACTTGAGCTATATGCATTCAGACTGGTAGGGTTGCTGTGTTTTCCACATGCTATCTCTCTTTGTTAGTTTAGTTAGTTAGTTATAAACAGGTTTCTTTATTATGTCAATTTTTCGTGACTAGATGGGCATTTCTGGATTTCACATGACGACATTAGTGGATTAACTTAAATTTCTAGGTATAGTCATATTATTCTAACCTTTATTTAACCAGGGAGTGAAGCTCTTTTGTAGCTCTTATGCTTTTCATTGGTGCAAACATAGAGAGAACATGCAGTCTACACACAGAAGGGACCTACTCAAGTTTGAACCCAGGAACATCTTGCTGTGAGACAACAGTGCTAACCACTGAGCCACCATAGTGCCTATATAAATTATTATTCACTAGAAAAACATACCAGTAAGTAAATAGTAATACCAATCTGAACTAAAGCATTGTTGAAAAGTCTTGAGTCGCCCCTCATGTCTTTACAATTTTACTGGGAAAAGAAGAAATAGGTGAAGTCCTTTTTAAAAATGTTTACCATCATACGTATTTGCCTTATACAAGGCAAATACAATCTTTGTATAATTCTAACAAGCTTGTTAGCTTGAAAGGCTAAAAAGCTTGACAGTTAATATTTGTTATGACCACATTTATTCTTCAACACAGAAGAGTTCTTCAGGCTTCTTGAATGACATCCAAAGCTCTACTTTGGATGTTGGCTGCCTTTTGTTCTGTTGTCTGTCAACAGAACAAAAGGCTTGCTTCAATAATAAATAACACTGCTTCAATAATGTTGAGGTCTGGGCTCTGGGGAGGGCAATCCATGACTGATAGTATTTTTCTATCCAGGTATTGATGGTGAGTTTAGGACCCTTGTCACTCTGAAAAATGAAGCTGTTGCAAATCAGCTACTTCATATTGTTGCGTGATGGGTTCGAATCTGACAATACATTTCTACGATCATAATTCCATCAGCTTTGGCAAGATTCCCAACATGACTGGCTGAAACCAGCAGCCTCAAACCACGACAGAGCCTCCACTCACCGTTTTACCTCTCCTTTGACCTTCTTCATACAAGGACAAGGACTTCAACCAACAAATTTCAAATTTGGATTCATCACTCCTGTTGCCACTGATTTTCAGTCCGGTTCTTGTGTAATTTGACATACCTCTGCCTTTTTCTCTATTTCCCTTCCTTAAGAATGGCTTTTGACAGCAACTCTTCCATTGAGACCATTTCTGATGAGACAGTAGATGGATCAACTTAGGTGCAGAAATACTGTTTTATGCATGTGAAGTTGTGTTAAGTTTGGTGTTTTCATAGCTTTAACTAACGAAATGGGAGCAAATTATGTATTTTTGCAACAGGCTACTAGTAACAAAGTGCCTAATGACAGAATTAAAATTTGTTATCTAGTTCATCCCTTGAGTTAGAGACCTTTATATACTTAAATGATTCATAGGGCAGAAAATGGTCAGGTAGAAGGACTTGACTGAAAATGGGTGAAAAAGCAACCAGTGTCCAAATATGAACTTTGAAAGATCTTTGGAAACCAATGAGAAGTACTGTAATTTTTCAAGTTCCATCTAGAACTCTGAAAATTACAAGAAGGCCTGTCTCCTTGGAAGGAAAATATAACGAAAGGAAAACTTACTCAAGACTTCTAGACAGTACTGTATAGTGTTAAAATTGTAAGTGTTTCAACACTTCTTAAAATCTGCATTTTCCACTTTTTAATTTAAAAACAAATCCTGTCCATCAGCACTGTTTTGAAAAAAGTCTCCATCCTCACGAAAACAAAAAACAATAATGTGATGCCTCCAAAAGTTGATTCTGTTCATCTGGACGTAGCATTTTTGTGGGAGAAACGTTACGTCAATCATCCAAGTGACTTCTTTTGCATTTGCATAATGACTGAAACCAGCCCATTGAAGGACCAATGGGCTGGGAGGTCAGTTCCTTAATCTTAATTATGCAAATTCTCATGACCATTGATCAACAACCACTGACCAAAACCCACTGATCAAAGACCACTGATCAATGGCCATGAGTACCATTCACAGAGAGTTGGGGAATGGCTGCAATCACAGCATAATGTGATGTCAAATAATGTGATGTCAACATCTGAAAAAAACAAGTAGTGTCGTATGTTAATAGTCAGAAGCTTGGGGGGGGGGGGATTATTAGGCAAACATAGATGGTGTATAAGGGAAGGAATGAGCATTTGGACAAACTGCAGCAGCAGGGCCTGAGCTGGGAAACTGTCTCTAAGTTGAATGTAGTACCAACATCTGGAGCTCACTCTAACACCTCCATCTTTTAAATGTCGGTACAGTAACTATGAGTATATGTGTAAGCTGGAAAAGTTGCTGATAGAAATATAAACAGTAGTAGCATTTTGTCTCTGCTACTGGACAAAACTGTCTCATGCAGATAATGTAGCACATTGATGTTGCAAGAAAAAAAGAAGGTATTTTTTTTTTTTAAAAAGCTCCAATTTTGATTATCTAAAATGTATGGATGTAATTATGTATGGACAAAAGACCAAGTAGAAAAAGCTACATTTTCAAAAAAAACACGTGCACGGGAAAGGGTCATAAAGTTGATCTGCTACTCAGCAGAATCCATCACAGCAAAACTCCAAGAAAACCTCCAAGGACATTTGTGC
Organism: Pundamilia nyererei; assembly: GCF_000239375.1. NCBI lineage: Eukaryota > Metazoa > Chordata > Actinopteri > Cichliformes > Cichlidae > Pundamilia > Pundamilia nyererei. Next base: position 4,354,002 of record NW_005187428.1, on the reverse strand, counting down.
CACCAGCACGACTCTTGCCTTACATAGCTCCATTTCTATCAGCATGAAAGAGGCGGGCCCCTGTAAGCGAATGGAGTTCCATCCAGAACTGAGCTGCGAAAACAAAGGACCAGCATTCTGTAAACTCCCACAGGGTAGTCTGCTAAAGTCAGATGTAGTTCAATTTATTGTTTAGGGAGCAGATATTGGAAAGTAGGATGAATGGGAGAGCTGATCAGATAGGGTTTGTTTTTAGCCTAGCACCTTTTGGCTTAGCCATCTTGTACTTCTGCTTTTGGCAAACCATGCCTGTTACCTTCCTTTCCCCAGCCACTGGCTTATCTCCAGACTGGAAGCTTGGTCCCTACAACAAACTGAAGTTCATCATGCAGGTGGGTTTTGGATGATTTTCATGCTGTAGCACTTTCTGATGATACTAGACCCAAACAGTAGTATTGATGTGAAATGCCTTTAGAATAGTGCTCTTTCAGTGCCGTTACTCTCATGCTAGACACACAAGAAACAAGATGCAAGCTAGTATTAAAAAAAGATACACGCTGCACTGTTAATTTTAGGTAAGTAAAAAAAAAAATCTTATAATTACATTATATATCAGATTAAAATAGATATTTTTCCATTACATGACATTTAATAGACAAGACTCAGTCCTTTTGGACGTTATTGTTTTTCAGCTGCTCTTTTCTAGGGGCTCTGTTGCTTTAAAATACTCCCAAGGTCTATTAAAGACACACAGTATGCTTAGCCAGGTCACAGTTTTCACTTTTTTCTTCTTTACAAAAGCTTTTGGGAGTCTGCTTTGGATCGGTATGGCACTGGAATATTTATATTCTGCCAAGCTTCGAGAGCCTGGGAGTCATCTTTTCCACCAGCACTTTGATATATCCAAAAACATCCATGGTGCCTTCTATAAACACCCCAACACCTTTTGCACTTATGCAGCCAAATATCACACTGTGATACCATGTTGCTGTTGGGACTATACTCACTTTCACTTTGGTAGTCCTGGATAGATTCACACCAAAATATGCTGGATTCCAACTGAACCTTTTCTCGTTGAAAGAATATACTTTCAATGCTCACCTCATTATCCATAGAGGATGGCGTTGATTGATTATACCTTTTCCAAGTTTGAAACACACGTTTTTCAGAGCTAGAATTCATAAGTTAACCATACCCGCCCAAAAATACATGCCTCAAAAGAATCCAACAAATATCAAATGAAATCAAATCGTCAGTTGGTTGAGTTATTTATATAAAAGTCAAGGTCATCTTGACTGGCTGGCAAAGGCATAAAATGAGTTCTAACTTTGAATTTAGTTATAAGAGGTTGTTCAACAGCATGTTTAAAAGTAAGCTGTTTATTTTTAAAATTCTCAAGAGATCAATGAAATTTGTCAGATTTTGATTTTTGCCTAAATAGTCCAATACAGGCAAAGCTCCACAATCAAAGTAGTCGATATTTCAGTCTTATTAAGGTTAAGGTACTATTAGCATGAATACACGTGATTACTAACTGGAAGTAGAGCCTTGAGTTGCAGATTTGGTGAAATAAATAAAAGAAACTGAAGAAATAAAAAGTAAGAGAAAAGTACCTGTTATCCATCTGCCATCTGAGGTGATCATTCTGTGATTCAATATACTGCACGTAATTATCATAGGATATATAAATACTTTTTTTTTTTAAACACATATCATGCAATATACCAGGTCTGAAAACTGTACGTTAAAAAGATGACATGTGATATGTAAAACATGTACCTTTTTTAATACGCTGCTGCTGTTTATGAAAAAGCTGTGGGAAAGGTAGTGTCAGGTCCACCCAACATATGACCGTGAACTGAACTAATTGAAGATTATGGTGGGGAGTATGCCATGCCTCTGCCAGCAGATAATCCCTCATCAGCTGCTGTCTGGACTCAGAATGAGGAGTGCATTTCATGCAGGGACTCCCCCTGTGGAGCTGCAGAAACTGAGAGGCAGCCTGTTTAATTACTAACCCCACTACAAGCTGGTGTAGTACTGAGACTGGGATGGAACAGCGGACTAAGGTTCTGGGAGTCCTATGGTGTGGGGGGTGGGTAAGGGAATGCCTAACCCCCTGACTGTGGAAAACACGAACAATGAGATTTTGTTTAGACTGAAGGCTCTCCAGCTTTGCCTCAGTTGCCATTGTTCCCAGACTTTTTTGTTAAGCCCTCGCAGGTTACAAATCCAGACGCATATTGAGTCATTCATGAATCTGTCAATGACAGGGTGAAGCCCGTGTACGGAATCCTGCTGGGAATTTAATGAACATGTTTTCCTTCAGGGGTACCTCTAAAAGTTAACAGACTAGCACGAGGGAGAATGGGTGAAAGTTAATGACAGCCAAGAAATGTGAAATCTGACGCCAGTTTTGCTTTACAATCTTTTAGATTTCATGCAGCATTTTAGCGGATGTCTTGTTTGTAAGGTTGGTGGTCTGAGCACTGAAAAAAATGACTGAAGCTACCTTTAAGCCATTCAGAGGCAATTCCAGTTTAAGCATATTTTATATAAAAACATTAGTCCCATTTTCACAATCCTAACCAAATTAACAGCTCTGCTACAAATTTATAAATATATAAAGCAGAAATGGAGTCCAGACACCAGTGAGAGTTGTCTCTTTGTGCAAAGCAGCCTTGTTCAACTTGAGCAACACACTCTGTGTACAAATAAGCATTTCTTAGTGAACTCAGAGCCTCCAGAGCCTCCAAGGTCAAGCATCTCAGCAGAACCCCATAGCGGGAATTCACATGCCCCTGGATGACGGTTAACACGGTTAACCCCCAAACAAAATATCTGTATTTGTTTTGTTTTGTATATGTAAGCCAGTTGTTGCTGGGACTCTCGATCAAGCAGCAGAGGATAAAAAAGGGCAATGATGTGCACTGACAAAACAAAGCTGAATTCAAAATATGGTAGTGCTCTCCTGATCCGGCGGCTAACGTGCGATTTGTCACGTGGTAGAACAGAAGTCTCTCTTAAACAGTTTAACTTCGTTTGATTTGACAAGCAGAATCACAGTTGTGTCTTTGTCATTGCATTTGTTTCTGGAACAGCCTGACGAGCAACTGTTGAAGGCAAAACCAGAGACAGTCTGTGCAGACTCTCTGTAAGTGGTCTGAACATATCTTCTTTGTCAGCAAGTGCTCTGAAGACCAGCAAATGGTTCAGCTACCTTATGTAATTAATATTGTAACTACTTGATGTAATCGATGTAGTCTTGGTGACAACTAAAGACAAAAGTGTGATTTTAACCACATATTTTTTTGTTAGTTTGAAACAAAGCAGATATGAGGTCACACAGAAAACAGGTTTTTCCAAATTTAAAAAGTTAAGACAGATATAAGACCATTCTTAACATTTTTGGGTGCAGCAAAGGAAAAATACACACACTGAAACATAACTAGGGATTAACACAAAGGTGAACCATTTGCACCACTTTCTCTCTGGAAACGGTGAGAAATCCTGGACATTTCACATCATTTCCTTCCCCACATGCACTCACAGTAACTAACTCTTGCCCTGAGCGCACAGCTCTGTGAACCCGATCACCTCACCCAGTAATCCTTACTCCCTTAACTGCAGTTATATTGTCACATGAACTGCAGAGCTTGAAAAGCCGTGCATGCACAATCTGGAGAGGACACGTCACAAACAAAAGCCACACTCATGCAAAGCTAATCTCATTACCCTTGTCTCTATGCAGTATGGGGTCAACAGGGTTGCCTTGCTTGTGCCAGCGCACCGTGCCAGGATCAAGGTGATCATTAAAGTCACCTCAGTGTGAAAGGTGGTGTTTGTTTGCTATCGAGAGACCTAAGCGGCCTGGCTTGGGCGCAAAACATGTTGCTGGGCAAAAGTCATTTATGAGCGCCCCGGATGGAAAAGTGCAGAGCAGCCTGTGTTTACCGTCTGTCAAGTCTGGCATTTCAGAGCTATTCATGCAACAGGTGCAACTTAAGATTCTGTGAAAGCGAGCTATTCTGAGTGATAGCTCAAATCAGCATTCAAACGGCTGCAGAGTGAGTTACTGACTGCTCAAGTGCAAGCTACAAGAAGCATGCTAAGTGCTCCACTAATGACAAACGATAACCTGGTGCTGAAATCTCTAAAATGCAAAACATGACCCCCCCCTCCCACCCCCCAGAAAAAACAACTTCCACCCAAAATCTCGGAGCAAACTGCCAAAGGGCACAGAAGCAAGAGTAAAAATGCTCTTACTGGAATCTAAATAAGTAAAATAGTAGTGAATCCCAGTGAAAATGAGCACATATAGAGAGAGAAATAAGCTAAAGTTGCTCAGTCTGAATATAAGAGTCCAAAACTATACTACTTCTGCTTACACAAACTTTACAGGTATTGCAGGTCGCTCACTGCATGCAACAAGGCATGCAAGTGCTCCAGCAGGAAATGCACTGCAGCTACATATACATCACCTAAAATATCAACAGAGCAATTAAAAACCAACAACAAAAATAATAAAAAAGCAAATAAATATTTTTGACTTCCCATAAAACAACCAGCTGTAATAACTTGCTGAGCAGCACAGTAAACTGATTCAGGATCGCCATGCATGCAGACTTGTGGGGATATTGGGGACAGCAGCAGCGGATGAAACAGATGAAAAGCTTTCTTTGGGATGTGTATAATCCTGTCCTCACCAAAGCCGTCAGACCACCACGTAGATTATAACCCGGCGGATCATCACTTCTTTCTCTCTCTCGCTCCCACCCCCACCCCCGGGCTATCTGTATTTAACGAAGCGCAGCGGTGACATAGATATTTCTTAAGTTTCCCTCAGAAGCAAAAGCAGTACCAAGCAGCTGCAGCAGGCTGGACTAAACACCTTAAAAGAAAGGCTGTTTCTCGGTTCCCCTCCTCTCGCCTGTTGCGCTGTGGACAGTCGCAGCACATGGTGCGTTGTTGTGGTGAGTCGAAACTTTTCTTTGTTCTGCAGCACGATTGGAAATAGACCCAGAAATGATTTCACCTTTTATATCAACAGGAGCTAAAACGGAGAGCGAAAAAAGTGATATTGTAATATTTACAGCGTGGCTTGTATATTAGCGCCATGATTAAGGTGGCTTTTATGGTGTCAGCACTCCTGTGTAGCGCTGATAACTGGTTTGTGTTATATTTAGTGGCGTGTTTTATTTTTGCTGTGGGTTACGTGGGATTTATTTATTTATTTATTTATTTATTCATTAAACTGTTTTCAAGTTTGACACATATTTAAAACTAGGCTTTGAACGCTGCTGTCGTATAAAGTTGACTTCTGTTGTGGTTCTTTAAAAAAAAATTATTTCCTCTATTTGTACACAGGCGCCCATTGTTGCTAGGTGTCATGTGGTTTCAGGTTCACTGCCATGGGGAAGGGAGAAAAAACCACACACACATACACACACAAGCTTTACTTGAACTCTGATGATGATGATAAGTGAAGTTCATGCAGCACAACAGTTGTCTGGTTTCTGTGTAACAATGATGATATTAATAAGAATAATAATTCTCCATATGTAGGGTTATAGTTTTGTGATTTTTGGACAATATGAAGAGGGATACAGTACTGGCAAGGGACAATATTCTAAAATGCATTTCATATAAAAGAGACAGAGATTTATACAGGATAAAACATCATTTGCGGGAGTTTAAGGAGACTACTTGGTCATAAATCAGTAAATAAATTCATGCATATCAGAATACTGTAATAATCCCTAAGGAAATTATGTTCATAACGCAGTCACTCGAAATCTAAGTATGTCACGTATGTTCACAAGGACTCACGAGGTTTAAAAAAAACACGAGTCTTGGCTTCGTCATTGTAGCTTTATCTTCATCTTGGTTTGTTTCACATCAGGTTTAGCTAGATGTTACTTGTGACCTTTGTATGAAGCTAAAAAAAAATAATTGTGTGATTCACCAGCAGTGGAATTAATCTAATGTCTGAATAAGGACTTGCCACTAATGCCTGACTGCTGGATTTTTACAGAAACAGCTGAAAACTAACGAAAACTAACATAGTTTATATCTTAAATGGCAAGTGCTGCTTTCTTCCTTTATTTACATTTGCAGAATGGCAACATCTGGAGCAACAATTCGAAAGACTCGGGGCTGAAATAAATTCCTGCTTTGTGTCACACCCTTGTGTAGAGACTTCATCGCCATTTTTCTGCCACTGTGTCGCTCATAGATTTGTTACTATTTTAAATCTGCCATTCGACTGATCCTGAGTGAATTTGTCTTATTAACAGCCACTTTGTTACATATTTGCCCAAATTTTGCACGAGTCAGCAATAACACAGCCGGCTTATTCTCGTTTTCAACCTTCATATCGCTGTCCAAATATGTCACAGGCGAGATGTTTATGTTTGTCCCTTAATGCTGCTGCACTCTACATTCTGAGTATCAATTTTAAGCCTGACTTGGAAAGCCAAGGTCACAAAAAATGTCATTGCAGACATGATTTAGTCTCAAAGTAAAAAACAGTGTGATAACTTTAAATCATAACAATTAGATATTTCTATTCTGTTCTGTTCATTATTGATTATTGTTTGTTTTTTTAATATCTGCTGCATAACACTAATGATGTACAAAACAGATTCATAAGTATCCTTATGAGCAGCATAATGGATTTTTCATGTAACCCAATGCTTAGATGTTTCCTTACTGCATGGTCTAATTTTGATGCATATACAATAAGTTATCAGCATGCTCCCATCATGTCTTTTTGACTCTCTTTATTGAAAAGTAGCTAATTAGCACAGAAAAGTGTCACGCCTAGTAAGCAAATATTAACGAAAGAGTTTTAGGTTCTAATCCCTGTTGTGCTGCAGCAGACTATTAGCTGCCATCCTGCAGTGGAAAGAAGGAACAGGTGAACACTGTCAGCCAGCTGAGCCAGACAGGCCAATAAACCAGCCTCAGGACACTGCTGACTGATACAAAACTTGCCTTTAGTTTTCTCTCATTTCTAGACTCTACTGTTACTGCACTGAACACTGAAGTACAGTCTAAAAAGTGCTGTTTGTCGTGCAGTCATGGTTCAAGCTGAATAAAATACAACAATATGCAGAAGTCATTTCCTCATTTCTTTGTGTTCTGTACAGCAGTTTATTGAAACATGCAAACATAGATGGAAGCAGAAAACACTGTTTGAACGTATAACCATATTTATTCTTTAACATAGTCTGAATTCTCTTAGGAAGCTTTCTTGGAATTTCTTTAAGTAGTCTAGGAGAATAGTTCTGCAGGCTTCTTGAAGGACACCCAAAGCTCTTCTTTGGATGTTGGCTGCCTTTTTGTTCCATTCTCTGTCAAGATGATCCCACACTACGTCAATATTGTCGAGATCCTGGCTCTGTGGAGTCCAGTCCATGACTGATTGGTGTGGGTTTTTTTTGTTCAGGTATGTGTGTACTGCAATGCCAACATTGTCATACGGAAAAATTAAGTAATTTACCAACATAATTTAATCACTTTTGGACAGGATGTTTGAAATTCAGCCCCAAACCATGATACAGCCTCCACCATTTTTTACAGATTGCCATAGGTACTCATTGTTGTACCTCTCTCCTGACCTTCATACCTATATAGGCACAATTTGTATTGAAAATTTCAGATTTGGATTCATTGTTGTAAATGCATGTCTGTGGTTTAGTTATGTTTGCCTTTTCTCTCTGTGTACCTTTTGTGGAGGGATCAGCTGTCAGATTTTTTGTTCTATTTTATTACATGACTTTCACATACTGTTCACCTGCTCTACATAGTTTTTTAGACCTGCCACTTGTTCTTTTGTCCTCCACTTTCCTCACTGTTTTTAAGGACACGCTGCACACCATGCTGAGATGTTCAGCTAATAGCTCTTTGGGATTCACCTTGTTGATGTAGACATGCTATTTTCTGCCCGTTTTCAGACGTAACTAATACATTACACCAAACAAATTAAATATTGTTTAAATCACTGTTTAATTTTTAAAATTAAACATATTATTTCTTTTGACAGGTTGCCAATAACAAAATATCTAAAGATGCAATTTAAAACTGGGTCTTTGGCGTCTGTTATGTGTACATGCAATACGGGTTCATCCTTTTAGTTGGGTGCGTTTTTATGCTTGAATTTAGGGCTGCACGATTAATCGTTAGAAAATCGCGATCTCGATTCATACTTATGTGCGATCTCATTTCCAAATGACAACGATTAAAAAAAAAAAAAAAAAAACGATGACGACGATTGTACCGCATTTTGATCCGGGACGTAATCTGCATGAAAACAAGCGCTCACTCTTCCTGCTCAACAAATGACAAGGGCGGAGCCTTATACCACGTGATACAGAAGCTGTGCCGTGTCATGCTAAAATTAGCAGGGAAAAAACAACGGAGAGCACGTCAGGGATGACGAGAAAGTGACAGGAGAAAATCCGTCCCGGTCAACCACCCAAACATCAATAACGGGAACCTTATACAGCGCTTCCCTATACACGTCGAACTCCCGCAGGCACAAAGAAATTACGGAGGCTATCACTTATCACCTGACCAAAGATATGGCTCCCATCAACACTGTGCAAAACGAGGGATTTAGGGAAATGATCAACACCCTAGACAAATGCTACACAGTGCCGTCCCGCAACTATTTTTCTATTGTTGCACTACCTGCTTGTTGTTTTTATGTTTATTTATTGTTTTTATGTTCAGTCTCAACTGTTACGAAGTTGATGTGCAGTTAATAAGTGCAATAAATATTTATACTGGAAAAGAGAATCGTGAGAGAATCGTGATCTCAATTCTAAGCCAAAAAAAATCGTGATTCTCATTTTATGCAAAGTCGTGCAGTCCTTGAATTAATCATGAGTCAGTATTCAGTGGCTCAGCAAACAGATAAAAAATGAAACATTTGTCTGAAAATGCTCTGGTGCAAAGACTGGACTGAAAGTGAGTGAAATAGCAGTCAATGTCCAAAGAAAAACTTTGAAAGACCTGCAGAAAGCCTGGAGAATTATTGTACAAGACAGTTTCTAAAATTGTGAGAAAGTCGAAATATAAAGAAATGAGGATGGACTCGATTTGGTTATGTAAAAAATATGTTTTTAAAGTAGCATATGTTTATATGCGTCTGCGTTTGAGACTTACATGTGTATTACCTAATTCCCCAGTGAGCAAAGAATCTGTAGTCATGGCTGTGCAGTCATATGTGTGTGTGCACACACGTGTGTTTGTGGGACCGAGTGTGAACACATCCGCCTCCCTCCCCCATCTCTTCCTTGTAAAGCCAACGGCAAGCACACTAAGTTCATCTAAGGACAGGGAAATGCTTTTCTTTCCAGTATGAATCATTTAGGGAAAATGAGCCTCTGGACTGAATTGCCCGAGCAATTTGGCATGTTTCTCCATTCTGCTTTATTGTCTATTTTGGCTGAACTTGCAGTTCTTCACTTCACTGCCAAAAAAACTTCATGTCCTATAGAACAGGCAAAGCCAGTTTCTGAGTAAACCACAGCCTGTAAGCAAATAAAATAAATCTCTGCAAATTACTGCCATAGTTTCCTGTTTAGCTTTGAATTCCAAGGAAAAACAGTCTGCTGTGTCCGTACTGTAAATCCAGTGTCCCCCTTACACCTTTGCGTCTTCAAAGTTGTATGGGCTAAATGTCACAAAGTTGTGTTTTATAGTGTTTTTATGTGTTTAGATTAGTACTTTGTCTCTTTTAAAAGACATTATCTTAGCCAAATGTATCTGCTCTAATGCAGTTTGGCAAAAAGAAAAAAAAACAAAAAACGGCAGTGCAGTGAAAAAGGAGTGGGAGTGGGGTGAGCGGAGTAATTTTGCAGTAATCCAGCTACCCCTTATAATTGTGCTGCCCCCCCCAATGTAGGGAGCAGAGATGGAAGATGGGAGTGGCCTGACTCGAGGCTTGGGTGAACCAGCGGTAGGCTATGGCAGCTAGGATCTCACTACCTATGTCCTCCAGCTCTAGCCTGAATTATGAAGGCCCGGGAATGGCAGCAAGCCTAATTACAATGACTGATTGCCCGTCTGTTGGCATTTCTCAGATGGTGATTGTTATGTATGTGTGTGTGTGTGTCTGTGTACGTGTGTGTGTGTGTGTGTGTGTGTCTGTGTACGTGTGTGTGTGTGGTGTATGAGGGGAAGGAGGAGGGACATTTCTCATTGGCTTTCCTTTTCCTTTCTTTGCATGAGAACAGCTAGAGATTCAGATCTGATTGGTTGAAGAGAAAAGAGATGTTTCATGATTTGGCGAGTCAGAGCTGGTGGGAAGCCAGAGACAGGTGATGCTGCATTGTAGCCTGTTCAACCTTTGGCGCAAACGCAATAAAAAGCGGTGTGTTACACTATTTAGGACGTATAAAAATTATTGCCTGAAAACCTTTTTTAAAACAAAAAAACCCCCCAAATCTTGATGTGAAAAATGTCTTATTTGGTTTCTAATGTAAGAAATGTTTGACCTGATAACTTTTCACATTGTACCTGTGCCATTTTCCTTCATCCATATCCCTGTTTTTAAATAAAACTAAAAAAAAGAGAGACAGAAGTCTTGAATTGGCCATTTGTATGTCAGCAGAGCACTCAGAGGTGTGATGTGTGTGTTAAGTGGGAGCTAGTTTGAGTTGGTCTGCCCTGCTTTGTCCAGTGCTTTGGCTTTTATTCCTCCAGTAATGAATTGTGGAAGCCTTGGCTTCATCTCGAGTGTCTCATAGCAACTGAAAAGAGAGAGGGAAAGCTGAAAAGGCCACAGGAGATCATGTGTTCCTTTCAAAAGGGCAAGACCATCATTTGGGCATTTTTTTTATGAAGAGGCAAAATTCAACTGGACAGTTTGTCTCATCCTCATGTGACATTATGTGTTTTCTTATATTTGCTTTATTTGATCTTTTTTCATATGATAATTTTGGTATTTTGGTATTTTTTGGTATTTTATGACTTTTATGAGGTTGTACATGAACATAATGGAATAGTGAATTGAACTGTATTAATAAACAGAGATAATTAGACTTGGTGTAGTGACAAAGATCATCTTGTGAAAGATGTAGAGTTGTAATTTTGCATTAATGACAGTTATATTCACCAATTATCAATGTGAAAGTTATTTTCAATTTGCTGATTTATAATTTTGTTGAATAGAAGCATCTGTTTTCTAATGTTCTTGAAGTCCACTGCAAAGTCTTAAAATATTTTCTTCACAGAGGAACTACTTAGAGTTATGAACTTACAGTATATAATTTGTTATGTAATCTAATAATGATATGAGTTTTACTGATTGAAAGTTTGTCATACTTTGATAGCAAAACCCACTTCATACAGCAGACATGTACATTTTTATTAAAGGTGACTTTTTAAATGTCTTAGAACCAAATAAATGAATGTGTAAACGTGTTGCATCAGCCGGGGTTGAAGCCTGGCCATGTTTGCCCTGTGACCCAGACACTACCTGTCTGCTGCTATGGTTACAAGGACAGAGCAGGTTTAGTGGCCTGACTCCAGGGATTACTTTCCCTGGTCTTAACAATCAGGCCTGTGCCCCAGTGACTTTAAAAATGGACCAGACTGAACCCTAAAAGTTAAGGGAACTCTGCAGTGTGCCCTAGTGGCTTTTAAAAGTGTCCTAAGTGCTGTGCAAGGGATTAGACCCATGCAACCTAATTGTTTTGGTGTCAGTGATTGCCCCTTTGTGATCAGCTTTACTCGCAGTGATTGAGTTCACAACGCTCACTAGATATAGCTCATAAGTGCTTGAGTTAAACACACATTTTAATGGGGTTTTTTTTTGTCTTTTAGAGCCATTAAGAAAAACCTTCCACATATGTTGACATACTTTTTAAAACAGTTTACACATCAGAGCTTATCCGGAGATGGTGATGAAAGAAGCAGAAGCTCAGGAACAGTTGTATTTTTTTTTAATATACACAAGGTGAACACAATGACTTGAACATCAATAAAATAAAATAAAATGTTAATCTAAAAACTAGCATGTTTGTCTGGCTGCCCAGATTTGTGTTTCACTGACTGTTCATCGTTGTGTATGTTGCCTTTGATTTAGTGATAGGTAGAAAACCCCACATGTCCGCAGAACTACCACTGAAGGTCAGCGTACATTCGCCCAGGAATTTTAGTGACTTAGCAAAATCAAAGAGGCTTCTGGGTTTTTTTTAATCTAGTGACTTGCAGTCTTACAGGTGTCCACCAGATGCTGCAGGCAGCCTGCACTGTCCCTCACATGTTATCCAGCGTAGCTGTAATATCCACTTTGGAGCAAAGATTGGAACTGTTTCCATGGTATTAGGAATAAATGTTATTTAGCTGTGCATCATAGAAAATGGGTCCCATTTTAAGCTATTAAGCATCTTTGATGATGCATCTGTTACAGAAAGTACACTGAGGCCAGTGTGATTAAAGATGTGTCTTTAATTCCAGTAGTTTAATTCAAGTTTCTGGAGAGATGATGAAAGGAAATGTTTGATATAAAACATTATATGGCTATTATTAAGCGCTGTTTTGAAGTTTGATGATTTTTTTTTCTCAGCAGCCTGGCTTTTAAATTATAGCCACGCATGCTTCGAGAGCTGTAAAGGATTTCTGCACGAGTTTTCAATATTGGTGCAGTTAAAGAATGAAAACTTCATTTTTCTGGCAGTATAGTATGCATCTTATGTAAACCTGCTTGAGTAAGAACGAAACAGGGTCGTATCACATGTTAAGCAGTGCAACTTCACAGTTAACTTTAGGAACAAAGCCTGCCCTGCTACAAGGCATGCTGGGAAGTTTGGCTCCTGGTGAAAGTACCTGCCAGTGTCCAGAGAGTGGCTCCGAAAATCTTTGCAAGGGCTGAAAATGAAGTTTGAAAGTAGAAGTAAGAGAAGCAACAATGCAGAGTTTTCACAGCTGCAGACTCAGCCTTCTCTTAAAGGGACACGGACATGGAAGTTGGAAATGTTAAATGCACTGTGAAACGGGGCATTTTTGCAGATGGCTCATATGGTGTCGTGCCAGCATTCACAGTAACAGCAAATATCGCTTTGAATTGCTCTCCTGTAATTTGCTATGACCCTTTTTGCACAGAATTAGAAAGTAAAGTATTACAGCTTGGTTTTAGTATTAGGAAACTGAATTAATGAAGCGAAGGTTGTGTGTGTGATTGTATGTTTTTGTTATATTATATATTATACATTTTTGTTTTGCTTTATTTTATTAAAAAATGAGCTGTCAAAGACAAGCTCCAGAGCCTTAGTCAAGGGCACTAAAATAAGTATCGCTTATGACTGAGTTAACAGACAAAGAGAGCTCAACCATTTTTAATTTAAAGATCCTTCTTTATGACAGCAACAACCTTCTTTTAAGGTTGTTGCTGTTTGTTAATTTATTTCAATAATGTAAACAATATTCAAAGTTCATTTAGCAAATAAAAGAAGAAAAGAAATCCTATACAAAATAAAGCTAATACATTTCAATATTGCTTCAGCTGTTCTGATTCACATATCGAAAAGAAGAGGGAAGAAGTACACACTTATTTAATCCCACCCCTTTGCCATAAGTTGTCAGTCAATATTTAAGCAGCTTCCTTACTGATATACTCTGCAGTAATAGTAACAAACATATTTCTAATATAATTTATGCACCACGTCATATCATTATGTTTTTCATATTTAACTTTGCCTGCACACCAATACCTCCAGTTAATTGTCGAATAAGCACGAATACAATTTCCTAAACAAAGACATCGACTGAATTTCCACATGATCCCTTTCTTTATAACTCATGAAGATCATATCTTTGTAACTCTTTTTGAACTGCTTTATGTATGTTTATGTTTGTCATCTGTAATTCTTGTTTTGGAAATTTTGCATTTTCTTTTATTCTTAAAAGTAGAAGTTCCATCTCATACAATGTGATATTAAAATGTTGGATTTTCATGTACTTTTTTTTAACCTATTTACCTCAAACATATGTACTATGAGCATGTAGTTAGGTAGATAGAATAAGTTCATGTAGTGTAAATATTAGAGGTGAATTGCCTGTCATTAATCGGGCATTCAATTATTAGTTTTAATTAAATTTTGCACTTGTTTGCTTTAAAATTTGCAGTTAAAGAGAAGCAGTAATGTCGATCTTTTTTTCCCCTTTTTCTTTAGTAAGTTTTGAAATTACAAAAATTGTTTGGTCATAAAATGAGAGAGATTGTATTTGCTTCTTCTTTTTTTTCATTGCTTCTGTAGTGACTGGAAGACAGTTCAAAAAACCAAGGCTGGCTCTAGTACAATTTTGTGTTTTGTGAACAAGTGGGCACTCCATGTATATTTGCTCACTTTCCAGTAAAAGAGTAAAATACATATTCTTCTCTAAAAAGAGATCCCGTTGTAATCTTTCTTGCTGTTGGTATTCATGCTGGTTGTATTCCAGATCAGATCTGAACGGGCAAAGATGAATTTGAGAGATTGCAATTTGCAACCAAGAAAGAGAAACAGTGTTTTCTATTTTGCTTCTGAAGCTTCCACATGACACGAGGATGAGACGGTCTCAGTAAGCTTGCTAGTCAGAAGACAGTGAGCTTTTAGGGAGGGGAGCTAAAACTTGCTTCAGACTGTGGATGTGCTGAGAGACTTTACAGGCACTGTAGGATGTTGATCAGGAATTTATTTTAACTGACCCACTCTGATGGCGCTCAAAAATAAAACAGAGGTCCTGCAATCCTACTGTAAGGTTGTGCCTTCGCTCACAGTTGTGTTCCGTTTTTTCATGATTGCTTTTTTTTTTTAATTTCATTTTAACACAGGCCTACACAATAGCACTGGCTGTCACTGCTGAATGTATTGTCTCAATCCTGGTGAGCAGTGGTGGTCAGCTTTGTTATGACGAAGCACTCAAAGCTAAGCGGTGTGGAGGTTTTTGAGCCCTCATTTCATGCTCCCCATTTTGCTTTTGCGCATTGTGCTGTTCGGGGTCCAGGCCGCGTATCCCTCCTGTCCTGGACGCCCCACTATTGTGAGAGTGAGCTCACTTGAAAATCCTTCAATCCTTTCGAGTGCAAGAAAATCATCGTTATTTGTATTGTCTGTAAGATTTAACAGGTCAGCTGAGACAGCCATGTGTTGAACACGCTACAGTTTTTCTCTTCACCATCATCTTCATCACCCTCGTCTTTGTTTCATAGTCGGGATTTCTGATTATTTTCCCAGATTTCCTGCCTCTTCTTTCACTGAAGTTTAGTAAATTAGTCATTTTAATCTGCCTTTCTGTAAAAAAAAAAAAAAAAAAACAACCTCCGATCCGATGGATCCAGCAGATCATGTGCTGAGGGCAGTAAATACACTAAGAGGGCACACATTGTATTTTCCTGTTTATGGAACTCTCACATTTCATATTTCAGCTTATAATAACACACTGTTTGTTTAGTCTATCATGCCTATATCCCCTTGGTTTTATCTGCTGCTGCCCATTTCCCTTTCAAACAGATAGTTATGCCTTTCTTGTGGGTGTCAGAGATAAAATGGCCAGAATATCACACAGAGGAACCGTTATGGCTGTTACAACTATACACTTTTGACATTACATCAAAACAGAGTAAGGTACGGTATAAGTTAGCAACTTGGTATGTTAACACAAGGTACAATGCTTTCACATGATGATGTTAACATATCCCAAATTATCTTTTTGTTCCCACAATGTACCACGTATGTGCTACAGTATAAAATTGTTGGAGAAAGGACAGAAATAATGGGATGACTTTCCTCGTATTTTAAAAACATAAGTGACATAACATCAACTCATGAATTTAAGTTTGAATAGAGAAGAAAACTTGATAAACCAACGTAATGTATTGTAGTAGCTCTTGGGAATGCAGTTTTATCTTGAGAAAATGTTTCCTAGTGTTTACCTAAGTCCTTTCTGCTTTTATGTAAAAGAAAAGAAAAAAACAGGCATGCATTCATATCTCTCTACCACTCCATGTTGATTAGGGCCAGAAATACCTTTGTTGGCATCTAGGGTAGCAACAGGGGATCAGATAGAGGAGAGGGGGATAAGTGCCAGGCTTTCATTCCTGGCCTTCTGGCAGCCAGAGTGCAGGCAGACAGGCTGGGCAGTTAGGCCAAAGTTAAGACAGGACTCAGACAAAAACACCTGATCACTTTAATTAGCCTGAGCCAGTGGTTCTCACACTTTTTCTGGCATGCTCCTCTTATAAACCAGAAAAGTGTACACTGCACATCCAGTTTTTGTCATCATTACCAGTAAAAAGGGTACAGTTTGTAATTTAATGGCATAATGATCAGCACAACAGCATCAGCAACGTCTTGTTTGCTTTGTTTCCCCATTAATCATAATAATTCAGCTTCTTTTCACTCCAGATTTTTTCCCTGGTCCACTGATTTCAGTATGGCAGGTTGTCAAAGTCTTTCCTGGGGAGAAGCATAGACTGTATATAAAAATGGACTGTGATGCCACCCATTGGTTCAGTGAACAGCATTTTGCCTGTTGCTGTGTTAGTATTTTGAAACCAGACATGGGAAGTAAGAGAACTTTGACTCAGAATGATGTGTAAATCACAAGGAAGGCCTACCTGAAAGCATACCTTGTTCTACTGGGTCTGATTGGCTCTAATTTGGACCCCAAAACTATTTTAGTAAGAAAATAAGGTTTATTTATACAGCGCTGTTTAGGAAAAAAATGTAAAAATGGCTTTAAATATGAAATACAGAATAATACTCGTTTGTATCTTATACTCATTTTTACTCAGCAAGAATTTCAGTGTTTGGGAAACTTAACAAGCATACTATCATGGGATAATGAACCCAATAGGTAGCTAATATTAACTCATTAGCTATCAAGCATGTTAGTTAATAAATCCCTTGACAGAAATCTTTCTTTAGGAAATTGTGCATTTCCATCTTGCTCTTCTTTTATATTCAAACAGTAGCAGCTCTCAGCACATCCATCAGCAGCTTCAGCCCAATGTGAAGAGTTTTAAGGGTCTGCCGTTGTGTGGTATCTATCTGTCCACTGGAGAAAAGAGCCGTGGGCCTCCAGGAGGATAGGAAGCTGTCTGACTTGAGTGTTGTGATGTGCTGGTCAAGGGAAGGAGGTTACTTAAAGGATATGATGTCTTCTCAGCAGACTAGATGTCAGTAGGAGTCACCTCGACACCCAGGGGAGAGCTGCCACCAGGATACACATTTAATGCTCTTATCCAGACACTGATAGATAACAGTCAGGATGGGTTCAAAGCAGCAACATTGAGATAATAGAGATTGAGACAGATGAAGAAGCATTTATTTGAGATAGAACTAGAACTTGAACTTGGCAGTCAGTTTCATTTGGGGCTCGATGGTTCACGTGAATGATTGACCCCTCGTTATTGGGTCAAAAGTGCAACTGTAGATATGTTTGAACATTTTACCTGTTAGGAACATGTGATAGTTGGCATTAAAAAAAACTAGGTTAAGCTTTTCTAAGCCTGTAATCCGTAGTTGGTATCAGATAAGTTTTGCATGCTGTACTGTACTTGTATTAGCTCTCTGGCACTATATGTGACAAACCGTGTTTTCCATAGCCAGCAAATAGAAGCAAAAATCAGAGATTATTTGTATGTAATACTTGACCCTGGGCCACTTGTTACTCACTTGATGGACTCTCTTCGATTCCACTATTGAGTTACAAGTCTCTGTATCCTCTTAGCGAGGCTCGTGGCCCCTCCTCGCTGTGTATGAACCTGGCAGGACCGGGACCGCTCGGTCCTTCTTTTCTGTGCCCCATCCCCCACCAGACATAGTGATGGCACTCAGTGCCAGAGACACCCCTCCCTCCCCTCTCTTCCCTTCACCACCACTCCTCTCTCCTCTCCGCCCTCCCTTCCCTCTCTGCCGCAGGCAGACCCAGGCATGGGATCTCCATCTGTGCACAAAGGAGCCTCCTCTATCTGCATACGCTGCACATAAAAGGGCCTTTTGTCATGAGCTCTGCACACATGACCGTCCGCCTTTCACCCCGCTGGAAAAAAAGATCACTCTCTCCAGCAATCCAACCCCACCCCCAACACCAGACTCAACCCTGTCCCCGACCCCCACCCAGTCAGGTTTTCATCTGCGGAGAGAGAGAGAGAAAGAGTGAGACAGATCTACTCCAAACTTTGTCGAATAGAGACAACCATTAGATGGAGCTGCCTCCATCACTTCTACAAAATCCCTTTTCCTCTTTTTCATTTCCCTTTTATCATGCCTGCCTTCTCTGTTTTGTTTATTTGGGGGTTTTTTTTTTCAAACTTCTGGGGTCTTTGTTTGTCCTCATTGTGAGGCATGAACGTATTATAGCATCTGCCATGCTGAAATATGAATGTGCTCCCAGTTTTACTGTCTCCCTTCCTTTCTGCAGTCTCTGACATTTAAGTGGCATTAGTGGTTGGTTGTGTGCCAGGTTATCAACCCCCCCCCCCCCCCCATTAGAGAAGCACAGGCTCAATTGACGACAGTCCGAGAGCTGAGGCTTTTCAGTGCCTCTCATCTCCGTGCCTCCTGCCTTTTAACCTCTCAGTCCCACGCTGCTCTGGAGAGCCCGAGGTATTTGTAATGTGTAGCGATAATGGCAAAAAATTGTCTGCACACGTGAGATCCAAATCAAGAGATACAAGGTAGTGTTCTCTACCTTTGGGAGACAAGTGGGCTGTACGCCATTTTGGCTACTAAAGATGACACATATTGGTGCTGAGGGATATTGAGTCAGGGTGGGGATGGAGCAAAGACAGAGGCAGGCAAATACACAGTGTCAAGTGCACGAGTGCTGCCACAAAAAAGCGCTTTCCTCAGCGTTTCCTTTGAAACACACACGGCCCCGATGCCTTACTCCCGGCCAAACGTGTGTGGATTTTGGAAAGCCCTCGAGCTCATCTTGCTGTCGCTGCACACAGGCCTGTGGCGGAACGGAAGGATAAGATTGACTTCTCCCTCCATAGCCATGTCCTCCACATGACCCTCTGCCTTACTAAGTTGGTGTGAGAGGTCAGAGGCTGTCACACCATCGAATACGTGCTGTCAACACCTTTAGCTTGATGATGATTATGCTGATGGGTGGACCAGAACATGTTACACCCCATCAGTGTCAGCACAGTTTACCATAAAGAGAGCACAGAGTTTACACAGAGGGTCCCTGAATCACAGACTAGCATTGAAATAATTTTGCGCAAGTGTTTACCCTCCTAAGTGTCTGCGGTCATAATCACGAGGAACAGAGTTGCTTGTTCCCACAAAAGTATTATATAACGAGGCATAATGATTATAATGATGATAACGAGAGTAATAAAAATAAACATTGTTTTTATCACACGCTTGACATGAAATTGAAAAAACACACAATGCGTGACACTTGTAGTCAAAATAGACAAAATAAATGTAGTGTATACTTTAAATGCTCTCTGTGCTTTTGATACAAGCCTCTGCATGAAACTAATAAACCAACTAGTTGTCAGCACACAGGATTACAAGAAAAATCTATTTAAGGGAAAGTTATGAAGACAAACGTTTTACACACATGCGTACATGCAATCAAATGAGCAGACTGAAATGACTTTTCACAGTAGTAAGTGGACATTTACTTTTATTGCTGGCATGTGGTCTGGTTTGCCGGAACAGTGATTTATGTCTCAAACACATATTACTTTGCTCTATGTAAAAAAATAAATATTAATAATATTTTGCACCAATCACTGAATTTGCATAAATAGCCCACAGAGTATAACATCTGTTTATGCAACTGTCCTATAAATCACTGCTTTTCTCCCACATAGATAAACGTCATTCAATGCAGTTTTACTCAACAGTAACCCAAGTGTGATTTCTCTAATCAGTGATTTTTTTTTTGTCCTTCTTTTTTTTAATCCATGACATCAATATCAGCTGTTTCCCCTTTTTCAAGGTTGCCAAACAACAGATATCAAAGTGGTAAATATCTAGAATATTTCAAATATTTACTTTTTGTGCTCGAGTAACTCTGTTTTTGTCACTAAGCTTACTTTACTGTAGTAATCATAAGGAGGAAAGTGCTGCAAAGTGATTCGGAAGCTGAAAGGTGTGTGATGTCGTGTTGGAAAAGGAACCAGGAAAAAGAAAAGCACACGTGTTGTTAAATGTTATTAGCTACATGTTTTGCTGTTCTCAGTGGAGCAAGGATGCTAGACAGACTGTGCAAGACAACAAAACAGTGCGCACAAAGTGTTTGTTGAGGCAGCGAACCGCTGAGTGCGTATGACTCTGCTGTGTTGGACTCCTTGCAGCCCTGCGGCACAGAAACAGCCGTTGTGACGTGGCCCCTGAAATGCCAGGGCTGTGCACTCTTGGCGTAGTGATTAGGGAGAACAAAACAAAATGGCCAAGGTTTTTTTGTTGTTGTTGTTTTAAATAGGAATTAATAACCTGCATGAGAAAACTGGAAGGAGGAGTAGAAGTATGCAGAGACCTGATAGTTAAGTGGACAGAAAAGGAGAATTTACTTTATGTGTCACTGATTATTGAAATTTGTCTCAGTACATTATTTAGTGCTACAGATCAGTATTTTTACATTGCTGCTTAACTAGATAATAAACATTTGGTGCATGTCTAAAAATGATTGGTTACTACATTGTGATCTGTGCTATAATGACAAAAATGACACAGGTATTATACTCATTCAAAAATATTTTTTAATTGAATATTTATTACATTGTTACACTCATTCAAACCCTGCTTGTGCTCGTTTCCACCATGAGGCAGTTTTGTTGCATTCACACTTTAAATGCAGATCTTCAGACCGACACAGTACAAAGTAATGCAACATTGAATTTGTGTTGGATTTTGAGCTTTTAATATATCAGTACTAAAACAGTAGGTGAAATAATTAACTCACGCATTATACATTTAAATTATTTTTTTTTAAAGTGTTGTGCTGACCCCTTAATGCTGCCCCACTTTAGTGTGGAAATCCTTCTTTTTTATAGCATGTATCACCTTAACATGCTACAGTTGATAATTAACGTCTCATTGGGATCATAGTTTAAAATTCTGTATTTTTATTAGAGGAAAAAAGTATTAATTGATATTAATGAGGCTGAAGGTCGATGTTGATTTCTTGCCTAGGCTGCCCTTGCTCATTGCTGCCTTTTCGAAAACGGCCCTGATCCAGGGCAATATGTCTGGTTGTTGAAGGGCTGCCAGAAGTAGTTGTTAGTTACAGTTAGGGCGCGTCCCTCTTAGGATAGGTTGTCCACTCTGAGGTCTGATATCGAATAGGTCCATAATTTCCAGCTTGTTCCCAGGAGAAGCTCTCCTTTGCTCTTTTCTCTCTGTGTCTCTCTTCCTCCTCTCCTTTCAGAATCCTGTGAGAAACAGCAAGGTGAGTTCATTCCTGCTCTTGAAAAAGTCTTTATTCCTGTTTTTTCTTCTTCTTCTTCTTCTTTTTTTTTTTTGCTAAGACGAATCGTTTCTTTGTGCATGTGGCATATCTAGAAATTCTGTTTCTTCGCAATATGTCTCAGAAATATTTTGAAATTCAATATTTATTGCGGTGCTTTTGAATTGTTCTCATGAAAGCACCGGATCAAATGCCTGCTGAGCTATGTGGCAGATGAAGGGGGGGGGGGGCGAATCACTGCTCTGTTTTTGTGCTTTCATATCAGCACAACATATCAGGTAAAGCTGATTAAACAGAAATCAAATACATTAAAATTAAATTAATATTTTTATTCATATAAAACTATTTATTAGGAATGAAGTGTTTAAGTGCACCATGTTTAACAATCTAATACTAGTGTAAAAAAATGATTTATACACACACAATGAAGTGTATTATTTAAACCCAAAACAGATTTCTAACAGTTTTTCTCTTACTTTTGAATTTAGTGACAGGTTCATGTTAAATAAATCAACTTGTGTGTGCCGTGACTGAATATCAGTTCTTTATTATTTGTATAACAAAAGGCTGGATGAGCTGCCTTTTGTAAAGCATATTTTTGCACAGTTCATATTAACATTTTAATGTGGATTTTTACTCAGTGAACAAAAAATGCATTTCTGGAAAAGTTTGTTTTTTCCCCTGAATAAATCGTGACAATAATTTACACCAAATTCATAAAGTTCAGGCATTATTAAACATTTCCTAAAATTAAATTAGTATCCCTGGCATTTTTTGGTTTTTAGGCAGTGTGTTCCTTTAACGAAGCTAATATATAAAATAGTCAACATTTATGATACAATTATTAAGTTTAACTATTAATTAATCATTTATTTATTTATGTCTTTTTGGGTTTCTGTAATAAGCGGGCGGCATTTTAAGGAAACAAAAGTCCATTCTGTTTATATTCTATAATATTTTGCACACATGCTTTTATATATGCCACAGTGCATTTCAAATATTGATGGATAATGTGTTTTCAAATAAGTGCTCAGTCAAGAGTTTTGCATGTGAAGATAACTTGTGGAAAAACTTGAACTTGATATTTTTGGGAACTCATTGCTGGAAAAATATCCCTAATCCGGATAAAATGATATTCCCAAGGTGCTTTATTCCATAAAATTCTCCAAAGGAGCTGATTGTTAGCAGACATTTCCAAAATGATATAGCTGAATTATGTTTCATTATAACTTATTATCGGCTCGCTTTTGCAGGAAATGCAGTGTTAGGTAAGCTCAGCTGTGCAGCATGCTTTCACCTCTGTACTAATATCAAAGTATACGTTGAAGGGAGTCACAGAAACAGATCCTGAACAAGCTGCTTTTTTCTTATCGGTTGCAATCACCAATATTACGATTCTTTTTTTCTTGTATTAGAAACATCATTACTGCGCATGTCTTCTGTCCACCATTTCATTGCACATGCAACCATTTTATGAGCTTCAACATAAAACAGTCTTTTAGGTCAGAGGCCTTGAAAACATACTTGAATTGACAATGTTTACTTAGGAAGGAGTACTTATTGGAAATACGGGTACACGGCTGAAGCACAGCCTGCTAAAGTAAAGTTAAAAACTCTTTGGACCGGGGTGTGTTAACATTGCAAATCCTGTGCAGTGAGCATTCAGTCGTTTCTTCAGATTTTTCCACATAGAAATAATTCTGTTTGAGCTGTGCTGCACCTTGCAAGGTTAGCCTGCATTCCCTGTCTGTGCATGCATGCGTATAAATGTCAAACAGACGGAGAAAGTGGCGGTCACAGTCGGCTGCCTAAGGTGACTGGTGGGGGTCAAAGGTCAGGCTGTGTTAATACGACGTGATGTGCTGCCCCCGGGACCTCGGTCCCATGAGGGATAACCCCCTAATCAGCATTAGTTAATGTGTTAGTAATCTTTACCTTCTTAAAGCAAACAACAGTGGAGCATTCAATGAGCTCGCTTGGCCTCCCATGTAACGCTTTTGACCCAGGGGTCATGGCCTTTGTTCCCTCCTCGATGGGGAGTGCCCTCAAAGGTCCTGGGTGTAATAGAGAAGTTGTTTAGACACGTGCAGGGTTTAAGCTCGACCACCTTATGGACTCTTCTGCTGGAGAGTATACTCTCCCCTCATACAGAAGGGATACTTTGTGGTTAGCTTTTATCCCCTTCAATAAGTCCATTAGAATAACCTTGTTTTTATGTGCCGCATATCATATCTAAGTGTCGACGTTGTAGTGGTTGCTGACCAAGCACACAGCCATCCCTTACCCCCACCCCCCAACACACACACACACACAAACCCCCAGTTTTTCTTATAAAGTCATTTAAAGTGAGAAAATTAAAAAATGCCCCTGGTCTTTGTGGATTCCCTGCCCAGTGAAATTCCATATCGCTCTTGCTGTGCTCATTGTTTTATTGTTTCATGTAGCAGTAGGACGAACGTTCATCC
>NW_005187428.1:4322590-4330112 GCF_000239375.1 Pundamilia nyererei | reverse complement strand
CTGACCAAGCACACAGCCATCCCTTACCCCCACCCACACACACACACACACACACACACACACACACACACACACACACACACACACAAACCCCTACTCCCACCTGCTAATGCCTCCTCGATGTTTCTAAGAGCAAATATTGTTTGTCTTTGTGGATTCCCTGCCCAGTGAAATTCCATATCGCTCTTGCTGTGCTCATTGTTTTATTGTTTCATGTAGCAGTAGGACGAACGTTCATCCAGTCCACCATTTAAATTCTATAATGCAATGTTTACCCTAACAAATGCCTGCAGACGTCTTTTAAAACACTTTAACGTGCCGTCTTCTGAATGCAATCGGCGCCCGTCAGCAGACAGTTTGTTTAAGCCATAAAAAAATGTGTCTTATTTATAACGGCGTTAGACGTATGCGCTGCATTTCTATTGCTATGCTATTTTTATATTTTAACCGCTTCAAAACAGTTTTTTTCTCTGTCGTAAAATTGTGTTCCCAACTCGATTCATCGCATCAAACCTCGATGAAACAGAGAAGCATCATCATACGTTAAAATTATTAGGAGTAAAATAATTGTCAGGCAGAGGCTATAACATGGCGCCGTCTGCCATTTTGTTTCTCATTGCAATATCAATTGGCCTGATCGACTGACTTTGTATCACACAGCTGCAGCAGCCTAGTACTCCAGAAGGAAAGCTGTGGCTTTTCCCTGCCTTTTCTCCCTCCCGGATGTCAGTTAAAGTGCGGCTGCATCGTGTGTTATTGTTAGTGCTTCATCTAATGTTAGTCGTTTTTGATCATTTAATCTGAGAAAAAAAAAAGCAAGATGTTGGCAGTAGTAAGAACTGCTTTGTGCGTTTTGTTTTGTTTTTTTAAACGGAAACCGATTTTATATAGTCGCCTTAAATAGTCTGCATTTGCTTCTAAAGTCCGACTAGTCATGACTCCACAATTAAGATGTGACAGGTAATTACGACACGCAACAGAGGCACAATGTAGCGGCAATGTAGACACGCAACACAGCGGCAAGAGCTGGCAGCAGTCCCAAAGCCAAAACTGTATCCTCAGATGAACTTTATGTCATGCAAAGTACAGTATGCACACTAAGCATAAATTCACAGAGCATGCTTCCCTAAAACTAATGACTAATACTCCTTGGAGTTCTAACATATGCTTTTTTTACTCATTTTTTTTTACAAGCTATTCCCCAAAAATCTTAACATATACCCAAGACATCTTTATACATTGAAGCCATAATGAAGTCATGAGTTTCTCAATTGGTTAAAACGCATGGCGAGATGTGACGTATACCTTGAACTCCTTCTAATAGGATTCTATAGCTCCTGCCAAAGTGCATGACTGAACTGAGCTAGTATCTCATTTAGGGAAAGGAAGAAAAAAGAAAGAAAGCGAACAAATACCTTGCATTGCAAAGCGGCCTTTTCCTGCACTTTGTTAGTTTAAATAATATTGGCATTTTTCTCCTCTCTCTCTAATTGTCTTTGGCCGTATGTGTTTCTACTAAAAACCCGTCTAGCAAAGAGGAGTGCGCGGAGAGAGGAGAAGAGTTTTTTTTTGTGCAATCCAGCCTGTGCTGCTGTGAGGAAGAGAGAGCCGGCGAGGAACGGGGTGGTGGCCGTGCAGTGAAAGCAGCCCTCACAAGCTGTGCAGCCTGAAGCAGTAGCAGCCATGTTAAACAAGTCTCCGTGAGCTCGAGCCCCGCTTATGTATTTGTGCTCTCCAAAGCCGACAGGAAGTTTTCACAGAGTAAAACGTAAGAAAAAGTTTAACCCCCACCTTATGTTTTTCCTCTCTGTCTCCCTCTTTCTCTCTTTCTCATTGTCTCTTGCTAGGAATGAAGTCCCCTCTTTAATTCTCAGCAGTTTATAAAGCAGAAATGAAATTTTTTTTTAAAAAAGAGAGAAAAAAAAAAAGCTCCTCAGTAATAAATACACTTTACATATCTCCTTCCTCCTTTTCTTCCCTTATAGAGCTCCTGGTTCAAGGCCGAGGGGGGAAAAAAGTTAAAGCCACGAGGTCTGCCTTTTGCAGTTTTTTAG
This sequence comes from Pundamilia nyererei, assembly GCF_000239375.1. Lineage (NCBI taxonomy): Eukaryota > Metazoa > Chordata > Actinopteri > Cichliformes > Cichlidae > Pundamilia > Pundamilia nyererei. The sequence continues at coordinate 4,328,058 of NW_005187428.1, read as the reverse complement.
AACCAGAGCCAAAAGAGGCAGGAAGTTGTTGTACAATAGCGTTACAGTAATCTGCCTCAAATGGAAAAAGCCAAATGCTGATCGCGGAGTGGAGAAGGTGGCAGAACAGACAGAAAGAGGGAGGGAGGGACAGGCAGGGAGAGAAAGAGCTCTAGCGTGTGAGAAGCAAAGCATAATCAATGCAATCTAAGATGGTGGAAACAGCCCTGCTGTTTAGTAGGGACCCCCCCCCCCCTTTCTCCTCTCCTCTCCTAGTTCCCTCTGAGGCTCACTTATGCTTCATGTAAATCTGTGCAAGAAATTGGTTCAAACTAAACGCGTGGACCATTATGTGATCTTTTTTTTTTTCGTTCTCCATTTTAAACAAGACAAATCGGCATCTCTGGGGGGGGTTTCGCTAAAATGTTCTCCGAACTGTTGAACATTGAATACCGGGGCATGTAGCAGCTGTTTTTCCTCGAGGAAAAAGCAGCAGAGTCTCACCCAAAAATGCTTATCAGCCTTTTTTGACTTTGTGCCAAAATAGCTGCGAAGGTTCGGCTACAGCCTTTGCTTTGTGACAGAGCCGGGGCAAGAAGGAGGCGTCCTGGCCATGCGTTCTTTGCCACATGTTACTGAAATTAACACTCTCCGTGCTTTTCTTTTTCACTTTGTGTGCTCGCGTCCTTGTGTGTGTGTGTGTGTGTGTGTGTCATGGTCTATTCTATCCATTCAGGCTGCTCAGGCATGCCAAAGAGTTAATGCGCTCTGAGTGTGTGTGTACGTGTGTTCCTTTCAGTGTGTACTTCCAGATCTGTAAAGCTCCACCACGGTAAGAGATGAGGTTAATAATTCAAGGAGATCTCAGAAGTGTTGCATATTTCAAGGATCCTTCAGCGGGGGCAGCTTATGCTGAATGACTCTGTATTCTCCCGTTTTCCTTGCTTTTCTTTGCACTTGCTGATATAGTTGCTGACGTACGTTATAGTGGATCCCAGTATGGCGTGTGAGTGCAGGCACTGAGCCTGCGCGCTGCCTGGGAGGAGTGGATTTCTGTGTCATTCTTCTTCCTCCACCCCTCCCACATTTAGTGCTTTCCACCCTCCCACTCTGCCTCGCTCTCTTCCCTTCTGTGTCTCCATCTCCCACCCATCTTATGCTCCCTCCCTCCCTCCCCAGGCCCCAGTGCAAATACAGTTCCTTGCCGTGTTGGACATGTGATGAAAAAGTGACTGGTTCGCGCGCTCTGCTACACCTCCTATTTCATCATCAGCCGAGCTTTTCTACCCCTTCACTGTATGCATGTCTGTCTCCTCCTCTCGGATTCTCTCTCTCTCTCCCTCTCTCTCTCTCCCCCTCTCCTCGTCTTCTCTCTCTGAATCGGTCGCTCCTCTCTTTCTGCTAGAGCCACACGCAAGGGGGAGACTTGAGCTCTGCGAGGGGAGAAAAAAAAAAGACAAAAAGTCTGCTGCTATTTCTACAGTCAGGGCCTCCCCGCAGCCCGCCCTGCCATAGATGGATCTTTTTTTTTTTTTACTCACTACTAGCTGGATTTTAACCCTCTGCCTCCAACTAGCTGCACAGCAGCTCTGCAAAACCTGGCAACAAGTGGCTTTTTTTAGGGGCCCTTTTCATACTTTTGGCACATTGATTTTTGCACCGCTCTGGATTTTTGATCACTTTTCTGCTTTTCTGTTGCTTATTTTCTAAAACTGTACCTCATTTTCCTCTTCTTTTTTTGTTTGTTTGTTTAGTTTTATTAGGTTTTTTTTCCCCCTTGCTGGTTTTTAGCCATGTTTATTTGGTTTCTCTCATTTTGGATCAAAATTTTTTCCAAGGTGGTGTTTCTCCATCTGATGGGCCTTGATCCACCTGGAATGCCAGGGGCGCCATTTTTGACGGGTAACCTGTTTGTGGTGGTGGGCTCGTGGTCGGGATGTCCATGGATGGCAGTCACAGAGTGACCAGTGTCTCAGTAGGGTATACGTGTGCGTTTTAAAGGGGATGTTTCGTAATCCGCGCCAGCGACTGGCGTGAAGTACCGCACCTTGTTTGTATTTACTCTGCTTCTCCTCCTGTTTCCTCTCCATGTTCTCTCTCCTTCGCTGTCTCCTTGTGTCTCTTTCTCACTCTTGTTCTCTCTCTTTCACGCCGACTCGCTCTCGAGGGCAAATGAGTGGTGCGCTGAGCCGGAGCTCTTACTGGGACAGGTGCCAATTGCAAACAAAAGAAATTAACAGGCAATAAGCGAAAAAAAAGGGGGGGGGAAGCGAATTGTCGAATTGCAAGTTGTTGAGATGTCACCAGTAGCTGTGCACGTTACGTCGCCGCATGACCGGTTTGCATTATTGTTGCGTTACGTTATCAAGTATTAAAGTAAAACAGAGGTTTGAATACTTTGCTTCACTTATTCCAGTGAAGGCATTTCACTTGAGAAGAGGGAGGGAGTAATGTGAGAGAGAAGCATATAGACTTGTGAATTATTCATGTGCTCAGCCAAGGCTGAGACTGGACTGGTTGTGCTATTTGCATGCATCAGACATGCTGTTTGTCTGTTTGCTAACATTCCTCATTCAAAGACTTGTTAACTAGCAGCCGGGCTTAGCTGGAGTCTCGCAGACAGCCTCATGGCCTCCTATTGTTTCAGGCCTCACCGGGCCTGGACCCAGCTGGTGGCAGGCAAGCCATGCAGCCCTGAGCTTTGGGTTGAGACTGTGGTTGAAGGAGGGATTTGTGCCTGGAGGTGAGACTGACGTGGGCACTGAGGCTGGAGCTGAGGCTGAGGCACGGCTGTGAACGGGACATTCTGAGGGAAATCACGGGGTTATGCAAGAAGCACCAAACTGGAGCTTATGGCTTTCTCCTCTTCTTGACAGAGATGTGGATCAAAGCGGGAAGAGCTTCCGAACCTCACCGGACATTTAGCGTCTTTGCTCTGGTAACTGGTGAGTAATTTTCATTTAAAATATGCCTATGGATGCATGGTTTCCGATGTACTTTATCAATGTGTTTGCATTTTGCACGTTCAGTTTTCGCAGGAATCCTGTACAAATAAACATCTCGATGAATTTGAGGTCTTTGCACAAAGTTTCTTTTCACCTGAGCGAGCATTTATGCATCTGAATTTAAAGCCCTGCACTTAGAACAGCAGATATCAGAGCGTTAACAGCTATTCTCATGATTTCAAGAACATTTCCCCACTAAAAATTTCTACAAACTCATTCATAGTTTAGCGATACGCACAAAAAAGGCAGAAAAGCACTCTGTTGACCGGATAATCCTACTTTAATGCAATCAGTGAGTAAGTGCAAGGCCACAGTTGTGGAGGTATTTCATATGAGTGATGTTGTCCGAGCTTAGAATGCACTGTATGAAGAGAAGCACGTGGTGCGCTGATCATTTCGATCAGTTTAATGTTTTCAGAAGCTTTTGGAGGACGTCTTAATTTTTACAACTATTTATTTTTAAATGGCAAATTTCTTTGAGTTCGTGCTTTTACAGTTTGTACTTGGTAAGCTTATATTTTATTCAAGAAAACAGAATAGAGAATAACTCACCATTTCTTCACCATTTGCTTTTGTATACATAATTTTTGTTAATCGGAGGATTCCTTCATATTTTTTCCCCACTTTTGGATCTATACCTTACATGTCTGAATACAGATTTTACAAGACTTGTGCTTTTGATACAAGCGCTTTACATACAACTACAGATGCTTTTGTTATTATGTTGATACTAATCGCATTTCTCTTGATTTGATGGAAGAACAAACCTGAATGAGCAACAAACGCAGCAGTTTCACCAACAAGAGAATTTATAAAAAATGACTGTGGATATTGTGAATTTAATGATCAAGATCATGGGAAATCTGTACTGCTTGAATGTTTTTAAGACATTAAAATAGCAAAGTATATTCCCAAGTCTAATGAGAAAAATCTTCTTCGAGGTGTCGCTTGAAAGTATAATCAAATTTGCAGTAAAGCTGTTTTCTGATTGCGTTTTTTGAAAATTGCGGAAATTTTCTAGTTTAATCAACAAAAGTTTGCGTATTTGTCGAATATTCTGCTTTGGATTTCAGATGTGCTGTGTTATGTTGGGTGTCGGGTTTTACATAGAAGATGACTTTTTTTGAAGGACAAAGTCAAAATGATTACTCAAAGCTTTCAAGAGTGAGGCTTACTGTTGCATATGTAGCTTATTATGCTCATTCATATGAATGTAAGCTTTGCTGTACTAGCTGTGAACACATGGTTTTGGCTGGAGGAGTATCTCGCTACTCCACCCCAAGGCCTTTTTGGCACTGAATGGCAGGAGTGCAGTGGAAGGTTGCATGTCGAGAGGCAGATGGCAGGGTTTTCAGCATTTTCTCTCTGTGTGTAAAAGCATACCTACAACAACACAACAGCCTGGTACAACCCACAGTGGGTGCACTGAAGCAAACTAACAGTTTATTGCATCTACACAGCAGAGCTAGCAATGGGACACACACAGACACAGTCACACATACACACTAATACAAATTTACCGTCAAACGTGCGCGTAAATGTATTTGTGTAGCTAATAGTAGTTCATAATAATTGTACTTTTTTTTTGTTGATGCTTTCTTGGTGTATGATGTGAGGTTTAGTCAAATAGTTGGTTAGAAGCATTTTTTCATGTAATTACCAACAGCAAAGTGGCTCAAATGGCTTCTTTTAATTTTTAATTTTTATTTTATGTAAATGGAAATATGTACTTAATATAATGCAGAAGCAAAGCAGACACCAAAACTGCATGCCACAGCTACAACACCAAGTTCTCAAACTTGAACTTGACTGTCCTTGAACTTGAATGGGGGGGGAAAAAATCAACAATTATTCTTAGTCTTAGTATGTTAGTTAAAACATATGGTGCTAACAAAAATCCAACTGAAAAAACGTGGGACATTTTTTAATAGATAAGCAAAAAGAAAGTGTGTGTGTGTGATGGGGGAAGGGGGTGCACTATGCAAAAGATTATTTGTCATGTTCAGTTATTTTTCTACAATATTCGCAGCAATTCTGTAAGTAATTTATTACTGTTTTTATTATATGTATCATACTGAGGTAACCCTGCTACTTTAAATTTATTACTCACTTTCAGTTTAATTTATATTTGAGTTTGTCCATGTGAAACTCAAAAATGTCATGACGCGTAGTAAAAAGAGAAGAAAATATAAAAACGGACGAATATGTGCACATGTGCACGTCCTCATTTTTTTCTGCCAAGTGTAATTGTTTAAAACAAATCAAAAGTTTGTCCCGTGAAGTTTTTTTGTAAGCACACGTCTTCATAGAGGAAACTAAACAGAAAGCGTAAAAGAAAAATGTGTATGCTAAAACACTGTTTTTAAAGTATTTACATTACTGTAGAGATCAGTGTACGGATGGCTAAGTCACAGCAGCAGCCTTTTTTGGTGTGTGTGTGTGTGTGTGTGTGTGTGTGTGTGTGTGTGTGTGTGTGTGTGTGTG
>NW_005187428.1:4314385-4322437 GCF_000239375.1 Pundamilia nyererei | reverse complement strand
TATATATATATATATATATATATTTGACCACAAAACCCTTTTATTATCCCATGGCTTTTCAAGTATCACAAAAAAATGTATTTATAACTGCGACAATTCTCAGAATTAAATTATTATTAATAATAATAGTCGTTCATAATCATTTAGTTCTACCTTTCGAATAGTGTAAAAAAGGCAATTGTTGTATGAAGTATTCTCCAAATGATCATTTATATAGTAGCAGTAATACATAATTTCTTTTGTGTGTAAAATTGCAATAATCTCTTTATACACACTTGGACATTTTCACATTTCTGAATCGTACATAATTTAAAAAAATATGTGTTTCACATCAGCAAGAATACATGGAGTGTAATATTGTTGTCTTTTGTGTTGCTGTTTCATTTTGCACATTTTGATGCTCGTGTGTGTGTGTGTGTGTGTGTGTGTGTGTGTGTGTGTGTGTGTGTGTGTGTGTGTGTGTGTGTGTGTGGTGAGGCAGCCCTGTGCAGACTGCTGTCTGAGTGTTTGAGTTTGAAGTTTTGAGTATGTGGTTGAGGTCGTGTGTGAGTGCTCAGCGTATTCTTACTAGTGCAACTCAGTGAAAATGAGTCATTCATGAGTACAACACAGCAATAAGCCACCGACACAGTGCTTCATTTGTTAAGTGGATAAATTGGTATTTTAGATTATGTGATTTTGTTTCATTTATGAGCTTGCTGTGATGTTGTGAATTTCATCCAATTTCCTCCTGGCTAATATGAAATCCAGATTGGAGTGATGAATGGGGGCCAAGTCACCACTCACTGTAAATATATTTTTGTGCCATAATAATGAAGCCGCTTTGAATTCTGCTGCTTAAAGCGGCTTCAGTGTGCTGTTAAAAATACAATAAAACTGAGAAAGCCAACATAATGGAAGTTATATTGTATGTCTGAGCTCTCTGGAGAGCTGTCAGGGTTTGGGATTGTGTTGTCCTACTCTGCTGTCTGGGCTTGCTCTACAAAAACGCATGTAGCACTCTTAAGTTGAATGTATTCACAGGTTCACTGTAAACGTGTTTTCTATGTTTAAAGAATGGACATTTTCTAGCACGTTTATCTCACTGTTTATTATGTGATCAGATATTTCTTAACTGCATGTCTGTTTCTATTAAACTTTTTACACTACTTTCCCACTTTTTAGTAAATGGTTGTGTATATTAAAGAAAATACATAAAAAAATTAAACCTGATGTGATTTTATGTCGATCTAAAATGAGTTCAAAGCATCAATATATTGATCCATCCTATAAGGTGCAGGATTCTTACTGAAGCAGTAACACTATGCAGCAGGTCTGCATAGTGTTACTGCAGCGCATCTAAAGGTCAAGGTGAATTCCACCAAAACCTGCAATAAAATGCTTTTCACTGTGCTCGTGTAGGCATCGTAGCGCCTTCAACATTACAGTTAGAAAACTTTTAAAGGGGGCCCTTTATTGCAGTCATGCCGAGTCTCTGTATTAGAAGATGACCAGGCCCCCTGTTGCTCTCCTCAACGTGGAAGAATCCATGAGTGGATCTACAGTGGCCACTACAGGCTGTGGCACACATAGGAGTTACAGTACACGAGAAAGTAGGCCAGGCCTAAACAGAGAGGAGAGAATCTAGAGAAAAAGTCCTCAATGCATGCACACACACACACACAAAAACATATACAAGAATTTTCAGTGTTCTGGTCAACTATATAAGTGCTGAAATTATGTCATAAAAACTAAAAAAAAATTATAAAACGCTGGGGAAAAACCCAAACTATGTATAGATTAACACCTAAGCTGTGTATTGAGGTGTGTTTATCTGCAGCACCACTCCTACTTTATCCGTATTTTATTTTTATGTGGTTATGTTTGGATGTTTCTGCACCGGAACCTTTGTGCAGTCTGTGTCGGTGTGTAGTCCTCGGGCAGTGATTGCAGGCAGGGTGTGAGGGCGGGACTCTGTGATAACACAGCGACCACGAGAACATTCGGTATACTAAAACATACAGACCCATTCGTGTTACAGAGACAATGCGCAACCTCCACGGTTTTGATGCTTGTGTTTGCTTCAGTTTGCTACTGCTTCTGCTCGTGTGTCCTTTCATGTTTGTGAAGCATGCGCTGCGTTCACGCAAAATCTGGCAGCGCGGCATCTTTTCGAAGGGTTGCGCAAGTTATTTTGCTCGTTCGCTTCTACTTTAACAACGTGAAGCTATCCAAAACTACTGTTTCATTTCTCTAATTCGCCGCTTTCTTCACTTTTTAGTTTGCTCGATCACTGCTGCTCTTTGTCTCTCTCTTTCTGTTCATTTACAAACAGTACCCAGCTACAACACAATGACAGGCACATATGCTGATGCTCTTACATTCATATTCCTGCACCAACAAAAAAAAAATCCTGCTTTTTCTCACCCATCTCATCATACATGGAAGCCATTAGTCCATTACCCTGCAGACTACTGAGGACTGGACTTTTTTTTTGTTCCTTCCTGTGTTAATCAGGATGTCAGCTGGGAGTGTCACATGTAATTTATCCACAAAACCACAGCAATTCCACAGAGACGGTAAGTACAGTCATAATGACATAATATTGGACTGGGACAAAGTTTCAAGGCATGACAGAAAATTAGAATTTTCCTCCCCTGTACGTATCCCTCTTTTTTTTTTCCTCCAGACATTCTGTAAGTAAAAAAAATGCTTTACATCATGAGCAAAAGTTTGTGTTTCTTTTTTCCCCTCAATTGGACAACTCTCACATTTGAAAACTGTTTTCTCATGAGAGTTTGTTAGAAGTTTGACACATGTAATATCTGAGCATTGTAAATACTCTTTGTTTTTCTCTTCCTGCCCTAATCAAACGCACTGAGGCTGTAATACACAGCATCACGTGCGAGTGTCTCTCGGCACACATCGTCGGGACAGATGCTTGTTTTATGTACCTGCCAGGCAAAGCGATATTCCAGATAATGCTCAGCTGCACCCACTCGGTTTTTTCTTTTCCAGCACTCATATATTTCTTCAGCTTTTGGTCTCTGCTGTCGCCAAGGCAATTTAGTCCGAGAAAAACTGCAGAATCAGCAACCTCGTTCCACTCGGAGGTAAAATTGGAAGTGTTGAAAAGCCTCGCCTGCAACCCTCCCCCCCCCCGACTATCAAAATACTGTAAATCCCTTTCCTTCAGCTCACCTCCACTCCATCACTTTCTACTGCTCGTCACTGATGAGCTAAATTATGTTGGCTGCATTTACTGTTGGCAACGTTTAGTGAACTGGATTGGTTTGGGCTGGGGGTTTTTTTTGGTTTTTTTGCTCATTTTGTTTGACTACAGTTTCTGCTGACTTCTGCCATGTAATACAGAAAATACAGCACTTGATGTTTATGTAATGTGCATATACTCAGGTTTCCTCGCTTGCAATCACCAAAAGGTTTTAGAATTTCGAGTGAAGTACGACAAAAGCCTCCATACCAACACAAAACCCACCGACATAATGTATGTGTAGTTTTCTTTCTATACTCACAGCCATTCATGTGGTATATTCTCATATCATGTTGACTGTCCCATCTGCACACACACAGCCAGGTTCGTGAGTCATCAACATGTATATGCACACAAACAGCATACCCACACATGCACAGAGTGCAGTGGGTGCACAGCTCGGACATGAATCTCTCTCCATGGAGGCTGGAGGAGTTGGGTTACTCATGAGCCCATAAACATGTGCTGGCAACACTCCGAGGTACTGCACTGTAATTACAAACGTTAGAAACAATATATAAAAGACCCTTTGCCCGACAAGGCCGTGCTCCGCGTTGCAATTAGCATCCGTGTCCAGAATTATCACCTTTCGGCAGCTGCCGCCGCACCGAGTGAAGGCCTTAAATCGGCAGTGTCCTCCTGGGCCCGCGAAATTGTCACATTTGCTCTTTATTCTCTTCTGCGCTTATTTTTTACTTGCGCAATCTGAGATTTGGCTAACAACGCCTACCTCTGTCGCCTCGCTTCCTGTTCCACCTCTACGTGATGGCGTCACATGTGCACGGCGCACGATAACCAAAAAGCTACCTTGTACATTAACTCTGCGCAGCCCGCACATGCCCTCTTCTGCGAACCGAGCATACTGCGCTGCATGTGTAAAAGAAAAAAACGAAAAAAGACTTATTAGACTCACAAGTACGTGCAGATGCACCACTTCACCCACGCACATGACACTGTGGGCTTTCGGTAACACGGTGTGCCAAAGCGTGCACATGTATGCAGCGAGTGGGCGCTACCGGGCGAGGCCGAGGCCACAGAGGAGCTTGTGTGCGTGTGAAGTGTGCGGGTGTGTTGGTGTAGGGTGAGCATGAGGCAGTAAGAGTTGGCCGGTGTACAGGCCAGCAGAGAGGGTGCGGTGTGTTACATGTTTCGCTAATGAGCTTCCTTGGCCAGGCAGAAGTGTAGGGTGAGCTTATTAGTAAACAGGCTACAGAGAAAAGACCCTACAGCCCTCTGCCGCTGCTACTGCTGCTGCTGGCTACTCAACCGATCAGGCTCTCCGTCTCCGCTCCTCTCGATTGTGTTTTTCACTTCCTCTCTGTTTACGTTGCTGTAAATTGTCTCTCACTCCCTCCCCCCCCCCCCCCCCCCCCCCCCTCTGTCTTTCCTTCTCGTAGGCAGTGAGACAGTTTTGATCTCCAAGCGCAAACAGTTTTGGCCAGAGAGAGAAATTATGCAAACACACACTGGCGATTGTAAGTACCCCAACGTGTTAGAAATGTTTTGGGCTTTTTTTTGTACAGGATGATGTATTCTGATGCTGTTGGATTGTCTTGCATTTCAATTTCATTGAGATAGGGGCCTGTAATTAAACGCTGTGCAGATTACGTCTCCGCTTTGTCTACATGTATTTTCTTTCTCTTTGTGAGCCTGGAACAGATTAAAATCATAATGTGTTGGGCCTTTATCCCTTTTTTTAGAAAGGCCAAGGTCCCGATGGCTTTATTAGCGCAGCACATTAAGAAAGAAAAAACAAACAAAACAAAGATAATCTTTTCGCGCACATGCGCAGAAAACACTCCGAACTGCCTGCTAGGCAACGACTTGACTCTCCCTCTCTCTCCCTATGCATGGTCCTGAAACTGTTGGAAAATGGCTTCCACTCTGTGCCTTCCAGCTCTCAGCTCCCTGCCGCCATTTTGTGCATCGCTGCCAAAGTAGTCAGGTAGCAGAAGAACAGAGTAAAGTGGGAAAGAACAAAGTGGGTGCAACTGGATGCTGGGTTCAGGGGGAAAAGGGGGGAATAAAGTCTAATAAACTGTGAAAAGGTGTGCAAATTGAGGAAGAGTAGCGCTCTAATGTACAGTGACAGGACCATTAGCGTGCCTATTTCTTATGGGGAAATGTTTTAATTGTTGTTGGCTGATTAGATAAAAATCAAGCGGCCTCCACTCTGGATCACTTCCAGCTCCTCTTTTCAACAAGCTGACCTCGAGTGGACACCATAAACAGGGCCTTTTTTTTCATAGGGGCAAATGTGCGCTGGCAGTGGCCACAGTTGTGTCGCACCCTTGCGCGTTGCCTCCAAGCCCCGCCTGCTTTCTCTCAACATAACCTGCTGTCTTGTAGCTACTTAAAGCCAGTGAATGGATAAAATCTTTAACCTCTGCTTTTTAACCTGTCTCCACCCTAACCACAGTGCACCGAGCTGGAGCTTCAGCCCATAACTGCGGCTGTATTGTACGGACTTAGTAACCCCAGGCACCACCCTGCAATCTATAGCTATAGTGACTGGCTTCCTGCGGCTCTGGAATTCTGTGTGCGCTCCACGTTTGATTATAAGTGCAGATTTTATTAAAGCCCTTCTCTCATTTACAGCCCACAGACACTAAAGCAGGTGTTCAGTAGGTGTATAAAGCTCTCTTGATCCCCCACTACAAGTCTGAAATGACACACACCATTTCTTTTTTTTTATTTTTGTTTGCTTTGCTTCTGGGACTGTTTCAGGTTAACAGCCCAGTATTGCAACAGCGAGTTAAAGAAAAGAAGAAGAAAAAGTCTGGGGTTGGGAGAAAAAAAATCATACATAATATAATTATTGTAAAGTCATAAAAGCAGAAATTATGTTAGAAAAAGCAAAATCGACCTAAGAAGCAGAGGGAAAAAAGACTTGCTTGAAATTGCAAGGTTGGATGAACCTCATCGCACCAGCTCCAAGAACTTTGTTATACATGTGCGTGTGTGTGTGTGTGTGTGTGTGTGTGTGTGTGTGTGTGTGTGTGTGTGTGTGTGTGTGTGAAGAAAGGGGCTAAAGTGTTCCACGGAAAAACAGCAAACATCAGCTATATTGTGTAAATGACCAGAAAATAAATGAGCAGATTGACACCATTCATCGGGTTGTACCTGTTAATAGCGTCAAGTGTTATAAAACCTCCCTCACTGTATCATTGTGCCTCACTGCTGCCATGTAACTGATTTAGACAGTAGGTGCAAAATATAGCAGAGGTCCCTCTGGCAGTAAAACCTGGCCTATTTAGGCCTGTCACATACACGTTCTCTATGAGACAGCCACTCAGTCAGCGGCAGCTCCGAATGCACTCTGTACCCTTTGACTGCTCACTCCTTAATCTGCCCATGTGCTTGCATATGGGACAGAGAGGCCTCCATGTTGTGTTTGTAGTATGAATTATGAATCCTGTTGCATAACCGCGGCCTGTTTCTAGGGCATATCACTACAACATCTACCCAGAGACCAAAGCTTGAATACATTTACCGGCCTAGACCTCTTGGAAATAATACTGTGAAGCTGTGCCTGCCTGCATTTGTTTATGGTTATATGGAGCAGATGGCCATGCAACAGGGTCATGTAGTCACACACTGGCTGCCTCACTTGTACTGTCACACGCACAAACCCCTATAGGCAGAAACGTAGCAATCTTCAAAGCATTGAAGGCGATTGAAGGCACAGCAGTTCATTCAGTCATTTTTCTTTTATACCTCACTGTTTAGGTGTGGGTAGGTGTGTGTGTGTGTGGGGGGGGGGTATTAAAAGTTGTTATCAGGATATATAACTGTATATTCCCATTTATGCTGGCAGCTATCCTGGAACTGTAGGAACTGGTGCTAAAACCTTCTGCCAAATCAATGCTAACTATGGTTGACTGCGCTGTATTTACAGCGTTAGATTTCAGCGGTGAGCCTGACTAAACGCAGCTGTAGCCTGAGAGTTACAGGCTCTTGAAGGTTACAAACTGTGCAGATCCCCATCTGCCTGCTCTGGCCTGCTGTCTGTCAGCTGAAGTTCATATTCAGGGAGAAAGGTATTTGTTCAACCCTCTAAATATAGCTGGTGACAGATGCCGCTCAAAGGGGCACTGCCCATTTGAAAGGGGCCCTGCGAGCAGGCCGGCGCTGAACACAGTGCATGTAGACGTGCCAGAGCTATAGCCTTCCTCTAATAGACAGAGGCCTTGCAGGTCACCAGCAGCCACATGGCAGTGCACATTTCACCAGAGCTCTTTAGAGTGGCAATACGAAGATTAAGACTTTGACTTCGATGAGCAAAAAAAGGTTACTTTTTTTGTATTTTTATACATTTATTTAACTCGGTATCAACGTAACCCACTATGGGAAACTAACACAGTTCAAGTTTCTTAAGACCTGTATCTATAAAAAATACCAGTGTCCTAAGAAGAAGAAGGTGAGGGAGCATACATAGAAATAACCCCACAAAGCATAACGTGAGGGTTAACATCATTTTAAAGTGAAATCATGCACTTCTGTACCATCTATGCAAAATAAAACCAACCATCCACCTTTGAATAAATAATAAATTCTCATTGTTAAGTGCCCTCTGATAACTGTAATTTTGAATGTCTTGAGCAATAATCTGTAGAGTCATTGAAAACATAGACAGGCACCATTACTCAGGGGGCCCAGATTTGCGACAGTGTCAGACACCTGCTTTCAAGCTTTTTTTCTGGGTAGACCTTTGTCTTCAATTCAATTCAATTCAGTTTTATTTATATAGCGCCAAATCACAACAAAAGTCGCCTCAAGGCGCTTCATAGATACAGAGAAAA
>NW_005187428.1:4290759-4312461 GCF_000239375.1 Pundamilia nyererei | reverse complement strand
TGGTCATTTTTCCTCTAATGATAAGAATTTTATTTGTGAAGAAGTTCATGAAGTCATTACTAGTTAACGTTGAAGGAATTGTTGGCTCAACAGTGCTCTGAGTTTTTGTCAGCCTGGCTACAGTGCTGAAGAGAAACCTGGGGTTGTTCTTATTTTCTTCAATCAGTGATGAATAGTAAGATGTTCTGGCTTTGTGGAGGGCTTTCTTATAAAGCAACAAACTATTTCTCCAGGCTAAATGATGATCCTCTAAATTTGTGACACACCATTTCCTCTTCAGCTTACGAGTAATCTGCTTTAGACTATGTGTTTGAGAATTATACCACGGAGTCAGGTACTTCTGATTTGAGACCTTAGTTTTCACTGGAGCTACAGTATCCAGAGTCATACGTAGTGAGGAGGTGAAATTATTAACAAGATAATCGACTTCTGTTGGGGTAGCGTTCAGGTAGCTGCTCTGCTCTATGTTGGTACAGGGCATTGAAGATGATAACAGTGGGTGGATTATATTCTTAAACTTAGTTACAGCGCTTTCAGAAAGACATCTACTGTGATAATGTCTACTCTCCACCGCTGTGTAATCAATTATTGTAAATGTAAATGTTATCAGGAAAGGATCAGACAGGAGAGGGTTTTCAGGAAACACTGTTAAATGTTCAGTTTCTATGCCATATGTTAAAGGCCCCTTTCAAGTTAAGTGGTGGGTGGGTTCTTTTACATTTTGAGAGAAGCCAATTGAGTCTAATAACAGATTAAATGTCATGTTGAGGCTGTCATTTTTAGCATCTACATGGATGTTAAAATCACCCACAGTAATTATTTTATCTGAGCTGAGAACTAAAATCAGATAAAAAGTCTGAGAAATCAGACAGAAACTCTGTGTGAGGCCCAGGTGGACTATATGTGATAACAAGTAAGACTAGTTTCTGAGTTTTACAGCTGGGGTGGGCAAGGCTAAGCATTAGGCTTTCAAATGAATTAAAAGTCCGTTTTGGTCTTGCTGTGCATCCTGCAGCCTGTGTGTATATGCATGCAAATGTGTGGATGTTTCTTTGTGTATGTGCAATTGTACACTGCGTGAGAGAGATGAGAAGCAGCTGGCAAGGTTGGGCTGAGTGGTGTGGGAAACCCCTGCTGTGTACATTGTCATTACAGTGATTGGGGTCTCATTTGTTTTTTACCCCTAGAGTTGGGGCCGCAGTGCCACACTGGAAAGAGCTAAGTTTGCCTAATCCAGCCCTCCTCACCTGGCATGTTTATGGCTCTGCTGCGGGATGGAGGGGTTGGAGGGGTATAAGTCAGTGGGGCCAGTTCATCTCGCAGTCTTACAGGGAGACACACACTTTAACCACGTTGGCGTGAGTACATGCACACTTGCACATGTATGCATTTGCTCATCTGCATGCACAAACACCACAAGTGTCAAGTGCGTTCAGTGCACATGCGCTAATGTGTTCTTGCAGCACCACAAATACGCGCTATGCACAAACTGTACATTCAAACTTATTGATGTGAACTTTGAACTCCCTGTTCTTTCACTCCTAACACACACTTGCACAAGGTTTGCAAGCTCAGTATCTGCCTCATGCAGAGGTGACGGGGAGGTCAGCCTGTCTGACTTTGAGCAGAATCCCCCTGTGGCTTGCCCCAGCCATTCCCCCTGGCATGTGTAACAGGACCTGCCCAAGCAGCCTCTCCTCTTCCCCCAGCTCCTGTCCTCCTCCTACTGCTGCCTGCCCCTTGGCCCTGGTATAAATAGATGGGTCATGACTGCTGTGCTATCTGTATCGAGGGTGGTGGGGGGTGAATAGTCCACCCTGTCTATCTACAAGATTCCTCGTGTCTGCACCACTTCTGCTGCAGCAGGACATAAAAAGAAAAACAGGTATTTCTGACCACATCATTTGTGACTAGAGACTGTACACTAATGTCACCATGTTGAGTGTGTATGGGTGTACTTGCAATGTTGAACTATAGTGTAGTGTGTGAGTGATCTTTTTACCCTGAATACAATGTTTTTTATAGATATTATTGTATTTTCTTTTTTTCTTTTTTTTTACCCATCAGGATTTTTGTACATGAGGAAGACCCTCCAGTGGTGTAGTGGTTAACACATATGCTTGGGAAGTCAAAGGGCACTTGTTCAGTTCCAGCTGGAGACATACATCCCTTTAGGGCTTGTATCTAGCATCTAACTCTGACAAAGTATGCAGAGCCGCCTGCTGTGGTGACCCCTTGTGGCAAGTAAGAAGCTTTTTGTTTTATTTTATTATTCTTGAAGGTTGGCCTGGTAGTTTTTGGTTATCAAACAAATGGTTAAATGAATGCTATAGAAAACCTGTGTCCACATTGACTTTCAGTACAGATGATGTAGTAATTGTCTGATTAGATATTAGCCAATAAGTAAGCATATGATTTCGAATTTACCGCTTGAAATTTCGTGCTACTTGCAGATCTCGTCGGTTTGACTAGGTCACTGGATATGCAACATAGTTGTACTTGTGCGTCGTAAACTTTATTACATCTTTGGCCAAAAGTCAACTATTTGCCTCTATACATAAGTATAGAAACAAAAAATGCAAATTGCATGAGTTTAATGAACTTTGTAGATCCTTCTGAGTGCCAGAAATATCCCCTTGCAGTAAAAACTACATTGCTAGTGCTACTGCACTGTCACCTCTAGCTTTTATGGTGAAACATCAGAAGTCAGTCTTGACTGTGACCAAATAAAAGGCGAGAGGGTTTAAATATTGATTTTACTGTTGTAATGGTTTGTATTATCATTTATTTATTTTAGGTAAATGAAGAGCATTTAATATATGCTAACATTTCTTTCTGTAACCATCTTTTATGTCGGTGATACAATGTTGTTGAGGTTAATACTGCTGCCTCACAGCCAGAAGGTTCTGGTAATGAACCACAGTATATTCATGCTGGTATGTTCTATAAGTGCAGAATAGATGAGATACAGTAAAGCTTTGAGTGGTCAGTAAAACGACAAAACATGATGGAAATTTGTAATTTGCAGGAATGAATAATAAGAATCTGAGGTTGGATATTACATTAAAGTGGTCTTTAAAAAAAATCTACCCACTCGCTGACCTTAAACCACCAGAACCTCAAAGATCAGGTTGCAAGGTTATAGCTGAACTGATTGGCAATGTAGCACTTAGACTCAAGTGTGATTAAGTTAAAGTGAGTTTTTAAGCAGCGCCTAGCTTTGCTGTGAACACTGTGTGAAAATATGATTAGATAAATCAGCAAAATGTTTTACCTTACTTCCTTTTTCTAAGCTTATGTGCATGTGTTTCAAACTGTGACCTTCTGTATGAGATTTGGTTTCACGTGTGCATCCATATATGTGTTTTATGGGACATTGTGAGGCAAAGATGTGCAGAAAGCAGAACTTGAGCTGAGGGAAGTGTGAGGCTGAAGCAGTACTTTAGTTACAGAGGCAGCTTGTTGAGTTTGCACGACAACCAAAGAAGAGTTCCAGATTGTCCTCTATAACTGCGGTAAAAAAAAAAACAAGTGTGCAACATGAGTATGGACCTGTGGGTGTGTGTATATATGCTTGCATTTCATGTTAGTTCTCTACAGTACATGTGCGTGGGTGTAAGCGTGAATATTTTCCTGTCACTGGAAGATAGCAACTGGCTCTGACTTCACTTGAAAATGATATTTTTCATTATTTATTGGTCGGGACCCCAGGGTCATATACTATATTAGATTAAAGTATGTTCAATCAGCAGATGTAGAGGACAATGTGTCTTGACCCTACATTATGAAGTCTGGGCCCCGGGCCACAGAGAGTTTTGCAGGACTGCACAATAAAATGAGGTATATGCTTTAGCATACGGTTTTCTCTATGATTTAGGTCCTAAAATCATTGCAAGTTGAGCTCCGCAGTGGAGTTTGTTCTAAGTTCAGGCCTTCTGCAAAGCAGTGTTATTCTAGAGCATCTAAATATATGAATTTAAGTGTTGTCCATCATAAGTAAATTAAGTCCTTGTAAATTATGCGAGCTCCGTTTGTCATTACTAAATGTGTGTGCAAATGTATATGTGTGCTAACTGTAGGTTGCCATATTTCTTCTCTCAGGTTGTTTCTGTCTGCAAAGTATCTGTTTAGTCCTTTTGTGTCTGTTATACTGTACCGGTGTGTGCCTGCGCATATTTACAACCCACAGCTCTATGGTGTAAGTAAGGTGGTGTTGAATAATGCAGGGAACCTCAGACTCACCACTGAGCAGACGCAATGGGGCCTCTCAGCTCAAGACATACTGCTTTGTATTGTGCTGTGCTGTACACTTCTGTCTTCCCAGTACATTAGATTATATACAGTAATCAGCCGACTGTATGGCACGAAACACGCACAATGGTGTGGTTTTATCAAAGAACACATGAGCATGAACCGCACTGTAAATAAATATAACCCCCATATACAAACTGCAAGCAAAGCCAGACACGTCTTCACCCAAAGGTCCAAAATGCAGCGTTTGAACTGGCTGCAGTGTTTGCAATTGATCTCACATATGTCAAATCTAAAAGTCATCATGCAGGAGTATTTTTCTGTTTCCCCTTTTGTCTTTGTTGCAGAAGTAACAGATTTTCCCTCTTGGGTTTTTCCACATGGAGACTACCTGACATGCTGCTGAAACCATGATGGAGGGAGGAGGTTATAGGCCAGTGGGCCCTTCCAGCCCCTTTTCTCGATGCATGTTATATAGCAGGTGAGAAACATTAACGGAGGCAGCAGCAGCTGCAGACCTCTGCTCCACACATGTGGGCCAGGATATGAGCTAGCTTGAGCTCTCCCACTCTCAACTTTAGTGAGCAAGGTTATCGCTCAGAACCACAGGAAACAGTGCTGCCAAACTGGAAACAGCATAGCTCTGTTTAATATACGTTACTTTGAACACTGATCTTAATAGTATATAGGTTTGCCAGAACTTGATCTAAAATGATATTTGCTTATTTGTCATGTGACTGGCCACACCCACCCTAGCTTCTAAAAGCTATGTGATATTTGTGAATATAATAATGTTTTTGAGGTTAGCGTGTTTGCTATACAATGTTCATTATGAATATACCATTTAAGTTATTTACTGGTTGCATTTGAATATGGAAATGTCTTGGCTGCGCAATTTGCTTTAGACATGTGTGCCTTGTTGGGTCATTTGAATTACCCCCCTCAGCCCGGGCCATGAACCCGGAGACCCAGTTGTCACATTGTGTTTTGAGCGCACAGACTCTGGCCGCGGTGGTGAGGTGTCCCAGAGGAGAGTGGCATGTTTCTGTGAATCATAACCGCTGTTCTGTGTTCAGTGAGCCGTGTCAAAGCGGATTACCTGCATGAACGGGGACCTGAAAGGACTTTGTTTTTAAAGACTGTCCTTTGGGGTGAGGTAGTAGGTTGTATAGTTTTAGGGTCGTACCCTTCCTGTCAGATAACTATACAACTTACTGTCTTTCCTGAAGTGGCTGTAATGTCGTCAGATGCCTTTGGTGGAGTGCACGGATCCAGATCGACGCACTGCTTGCTAACGGCTCAGTAGCCCGAGTTTGATAGCAGAAAGTTATTAAGGACTGTAGCCGCTTTGTGGAAGTCGTTGATTGCCAATAAAGTACAACTGTGTTTTCATTGTAAGCGTTCATTCTTTTTGTGTAAAACACAACAACAGCAAAAATGTCCTCTTCATATCTCAGCAGACACTTTGCGCTGCATAATCGTTTCCAAAGGTTCCTCCTGTTTAGCCGCCAGTCTCTTTGTTCATTTTCTTTGCACTTGTAAAAATCTAAAAGAAATCATCACAATTTGGGGGGTTTTAGTAATTAAAACTCGACAAAAATCTCAGTGTTTGCTTTTCATGTAGGTATGGTTTTTGTCAAATTCTGTATATTCATTTACAGATTGTATATGTCATCATAACGCTTTTATCATTACCAAAGATTTTACCCAGCCTGTAGGGCCTTTACTGATGTTCGTACGGGGTGAGGTAGTAGGTTGTGTGGTTTCAGGGTAGTGATTTTGCCCAATCAGGAGATAACTATACAACCTACTGCCTTCCCTGAAGGGCAGCAATACTTCCACCATTCACACACATCAGGAGGCATTTTGTTCATATCATTAAAAAAAACTCCATATTGACAAACTAAACCACATGAATCACCTGAGTCTAAGAAATTTTATACAAAGATGTCAAATCAGACGATAGCAGCGGAAGGAACCAGCAGGTAAAGTCTGTGCAGTAAGGAAAATGTCTTTGACTCAGATTTTTTTTTATTTTTTTGCTTCAAAATTAATAATAAAAAATAAGGTGATTGATCATTGCTCCTTGGTGTTCTCTTCTTTGGTTTATTCTCTCATCGGATGTTTCAAACTTTTGAAGCTCCTTTGGTTTTCAAACTATCTTCCTGAGGTAAACTTTACATACAGTTTACATACAGTGCTGGTCTCTTATGAGAAAAGGCAGAACTTAAACGGCACTATGCAAAATCGTGGAACGCCATTGGTCTGTTCTGACCTCTTTATCTTTCGAGAAATATTGGAAACACAAGTGGCATCCTGGGATCAGCCGGGGACCTCGGTGTGTTCTAAAACTCCAGAGCACAAGATATGGAAAGAAGAACCTTGGCACTACAGGGGGCTGAAGCATATGGTAGTAGATGGTGTTCTCTTTCTGGCCAGCAGCACATATAAATACACACACACACACACACACACAGATGGATAACAAGGTGAGTGCCAGCCGCTATCCCAACGTGGACATCAGACATAGCTCACTGTCTGAGACTGCAGCCCGGTATCTCATATCAAGGTCAGGCTTGAGGTTGTCACTCACAGCGAGAGTTCTTGCACACCCTTGGATTTTTTTAGCCAGTTGTCACATAACAAGTGACAGCTTTGCGCAAGAAGCAACTATTTCTCATTTTTGACATAATCCAGTCCCTACAGGCACTAAAACTCCAGCGTGTTGCACTGCCACCTGTATATCATTTCCTATGTCAGAGTTTCACACATATCAGACGTTAGCAGCCATGCTGAGCTTCTTGTGCAGCCACCAGATGTCTCTGACACAAAGAGGGGAATGGCTTGACAGCACATCACTGGAGTAACACTGCTCAGAGCTGTAACATTGTAGCGTGGGAAGAAGTCTACCACAGCACTGCATTCTGTGTGTCTAGACCAGTGTTGGGTGTATTTGTATGTGGGCTGCACCCACTGGGTAGCTGTACCCCTGCCAGCCAACAGGCTGAATTGATTTGGTCCTCGGCCATGGTGATGGAGCAAAAGGGAGCTGAATACTAAGCCTGCTGAGACAATGACTCTGTGTGCATCCTGTCTCTTGGGTTGCATCTCTAAAGGCCATGCACCATCCTTCATCTCCTCCTGCTTTGCCACTTCACCCAAAACACTACAAAAAGCTCTGACATCCGCTTTGGGATACCCCCCACCCCCACCCATGTCAATGCAATAAGGAACTAATGAAATGCTTGCAAGGCTCAGGCTGACACATATGAGTCAGAATTCAATAATATACTGTTGCTTTTTCCAAAGTTGCCAGGAATTTGAAAAGAAGAATACTTGCAGCAGCGCTTTTATAAGAGCTTGCATGATGTCATTCCTGTATAAATGGAATGGTGTTATTGATTGAGTGTAAGTGGATAGGATTGAAAGCTCTGTGTGGGCAGGTCCTGCAAATAAACCACTGAGCAGTTTACATTTGCTGAAATGAAGCAAAGCTAAGCGTGGTTTCAAAATAGCTTCCGCCACCACATTAAATATGCGATGATAAAATGAGTTTGAAGTATAGAACCAAGGAAATGAAATTATTTTGTTTGCGTATTTATATTTTCTGCACACAGTCATTTCTAATTAATCACATTTAACACTGATCCCTCCAGTCACCAGACCTCTCTCACTCTTTAAAGACATGGCAAAGGCGCCACCTAGTGGACGCTCTACACTTATCTTTGTGCCATATTTGCTGAATATTTTATTTCTATATGAACCATTTTGGCCCCATTGAATTATTTGACCGTTTGCAAATTCATATTCTTTCATCTATTGATGAGTGAATCGAGTAATTATTGCAGTAACACCAGTTAGGCCTCCAATAAGTTGACCACAAAGGGGTGATTGTGACTGGATGACTGGATGCAGGCAGCCTGGGAAAGCGGCTGTTGAGTTCTCGTGAGTGGGCAGACAACAGTGATGCACCTACATCATAAGTACAAGAAATGAATGCTGCGGGCGTCAGTGTTCTGTCAGTGTGAATGTTTGTGCTAAGGAAAACAAAGACAGACATTGTTGTTGCTGATAGTGGAGATTACTTTTTGGGCAGTTTAGCCTGATGTGATCTTTGGCACCATAGTACAAAACTGGTTGATTAAAATAGAATCTGTTTTCTACAAAGTATTTGTTAAAGTCTGCAGTTTTTCTAGAAGATGCTTAAAAAACATGTCATGTCCTTGCAAGTTCTTCAGCTGCTGTTTCTTACCAGCAGGTGGCAGTAGAGGTCGTGTAAAACTACCATAAGGACTCGAAAAAACATCCCCAGCCTGCTGTCGAAAGTCCCATCCAGGGCCTAAGACTTAACTTGTGTAACTGTTGATATCGAGGCCAACAATTCTAGCATCAACTAGCACGTTTTCTTTCAGTCGTTTTACCTCCAACATTGGGTCACATGTCATAGAATCATACTGTCATACTGTTAACACACCAACACAATGTAGTTGTAATTACGGACTCATTTTTGATCATGTTCTTCCTGATTTCCAGTTGGGGAAGAAAACACAGTATTAAGCAGACAAATCCATGATGTTCACTGTGGAGCGCTGAGTCTTCGAAAGAGCTGTAATTCTAAGGATGGGTTCTCTTTCGTAACCACAAAGTACTTCATCACACAGTTGCTTGTTCAGAGTTTGTTTTATTACAGCTAGGTTCACTTCATGGACAGACATGTTGTAAGCAGCTGTCATTAAATTATCTAGATGTGGAAAGTCTCCCCTTAATTAGGAAACCAGCTGTGATCCAGACAGAGAGTCTTGACCGGAGCCCATTACTGTGGACTCTGTCTGCTCTACTGAGCTGTGTTGCAACGAGCCGTATCTTCTCGGTCTAATGTTTCTCAATGTCCTCCTCACACAGTGAAGTCGCCAGCAGTTGTGGAGAAGCCTGGTAAACTGGAGCTGGTATCAATGTGGATGTCCATAGGAGCAAAAAGTCATTCCCATGTAATAACTTGACTTTTTTTTCTTAAAAGCTTAAAAGTTTCTTAAAAGCTTCTCGTGATTAAAGATTAAAATATACTTACCATATTTGGCTTTTCTGAAGCCTTAACTGTTCCCAGAAGTGAGTAACCTGGGAATAACTGGACTAACAATGGACAGTGCTCTTAATAATTTGGGCTGTTAGGTAAGGTAAGCCAAGCCTGAGTCACTAAAACGGCACCACAGTTATACTGATACACAGGAGACTGAGAGTGGAGGGTATGATTTAGCTGTGGGTGCTAAAAAAAAAAAAAGAAAAAAGATATATCAAGGGTCGTGGAAGACGGCAATGGGGTGACAAGAATAAGACACAGACGCACACATAGGTAAATCAAACGTTATAGTGTTTACAGGTGTAGCAGTTCATGGGATAGGTTAGGTCAAGGCTGACACACTCGCTGTGTTAAACAAAAGATCCAACAAGATTTTGGTCAGTTATCAAAAAATGACTGATTAAAATGTTGAACATGCTCCAAGCAAACAGATAATGTAGTGAGTGAGCCTTCGGGTTATGTTGTTTTTTTAGGCATTTATTATTGAGACCAAGCATGAACATATACAGTAGCTGTTGCTACAAATTAAGAACCAGTATAATACCATATTACACAACAGAAGCCATGAGCTGTTTTTTTAATGGATATGTTTGTTTGTGTTGTTTTCTGAGCACTGAGTAGTTTTGCGTTTGATAATTGCAATATTCTTTGGTATCTTCATGCAACTTCACTGGTTATAAAGAATTGAATAGGTTTACTGAAAACCTAGATGAAAACAGATTATGCACGAGCTTGTTCACACATATACACAAACATGCAAATGTGGCCTTGTTAGAGATCTGGTGTTTCAAACATAGGGCTCAGGGGTCAGAATCAGCCTGGTGAAGACCTTTTTTGTCTTTTTTTTTTCTAATATTAACGTATTTTAGGGATTGAATGTGTAGTTAAACTCCTTTAAGCTGACAGAAAGGAGCACACTTAAGCTTAAAGTGGGCTCCTCGATATAAAATACATTAACAACCCTGTTATAGATTAAGACTGTAGAATAATTGCCTGGTTACCATCAGCTAGCAACTTACAGTCTTAAAAATGAACGGGGTTAGATTATTTTGTTGAATAATATGAACACCAGCCATCACTGAACTTATGCTGTACATGCTGAGTGTGCATGGAGGTTGTGAAAGTCCACTGTAGTCCCAAGACACATGCAGAGCAGCCAGCGCCTGGTTCCAGACCTCGAGTCCAGAGAGTGACGCCCACGTTGCAAAGACGTGTAATGGCGAGCTGGGACAGGGAATGGGGGTGAAGAAACAGTAGAGCAGAGAGATGCAACTGACAGCCAGGGTCACACACTCAGCATCTGGCATGAGCTGGGAAAACAGAGCAGCTACAGTAATGGGCAGTTTATTGCAACAGTTTAGCTGGAAATCCTGATTACTTGGCCTGAGGTCAGTGTGAAAGACTAGGATTTCTCCAGCTGCTTTTCTCGTCCTAAAATGTGCACAATTAGCACAACCTTGAAAAGCTAAATATCCCACAAAAAAGATACAATGCTGCCAAGCCATCTGGAAATGCAAAGATATTGTCCTTTTTCTCACAAATAGGGGGATCATGTAAGATTTCCACTCCTGTCATTTTCATGCGGGACTGGGAAACATTTCGTTTCTCCAAGCTGAAAGTTTCCCTGTGCTCAACTATGAGTTTAATGTATGAGCATACAAGCGTGAGTTTCTTACTTGACTATTTTTATCATGATCCAGAATGCAATTTTAATAACTGTGATGAGGAAAGTTGAAGTCCAAGCACATATACACTGCTCAAAAAAACTTAAAGAAAACAGATCTGGGCCAGGGCATCATTGAGGTCTTGGACATTCTGAGGTGCAACCTGGTGGTGTCAGATGGAGCCAAACACAATGTCCCAGATATCTTCTGTTGGATTTAGGTAAGGCGAGCGTGGAGACCAGTCAATAGTATCAATTCCTACATCCTCCAGTAACTGACACGCACACAAACGCTACCAAAAACAACACTTCTTTGGTGGCAGTAATAATCACTAATGTCAGTACCATGTAAATTCAAACCATCTTCTTCAGCTAGGCTAACAGCTAGTCCTAGCTAGGCTAAATTTAGCTTTACTTAAAGTAAATGGTAAATGGCCTGTAAATACAGGCCATTTACCATTTATTTACCATTTACTTAAAGTACATAAACACAACTGGAACAAAATTCTTTACTATTTATATCTGTCTGTAATTGGAAATAATTTAATTATTATCATATTAACTATTATTATGAACTAATGTATTGTTATACAGCCTACATAGAGTTGTTGTTTGGTACTTTTACAGACAATTAGTTATTCATCAAAAATGTTAGGTAAAGTTACAGATTTTACAGTTCTGGTCCGTATTTCTTAGAGCCCCTCACATAACTCACATGACAGAAACCAGGAAACACCTCGTTATTCTTCGTCAATAAAGACACACACAAAGACAATTCGATTAAATTACCAGTTTCCACTGAGTGAGCCCAGATGCAGGAGAGAAAAGTGGAAGACAACAACATGTTGCATACACTAAAAGTAAGTTTGACTGAAAAATATTATTCAGAAGAAGTTTAAGTCAGCAGGAGCGAGAATAACCAGGACTGACTGTACTTTCAGTTTTCAGCTTCACTCAGAAACTCGATGGCTTCAAGATCAGATGAGGATCTTCACTGTCCGGTGTGTCAGAGCATCTTCACAGATCCTGTTCTTCTGTCACGTTGCCACAGATTCTGTAGAGGCTGTCTGAAGAGCTGATGGAGAGCAGACCCAACAAACAAGTGTCCAATTTGTATGAGAAGATCTTCGAGGGAAGATCCAGCTCGTAATCTGGCTTTAAAGAACCTGTGTGAGGACAGGGCAGTGAGGACAGGGCCCAGTAGAGGACGTCGGGCCCTTGGGCCACTCTCATCAAGTCAGTTTTTGATTTTTTGGTCAGAGACATTCATGCACACAAAATTTTAGTGGCCTCCACCTGTAAAACCATTCCTGATTTGTGTATTGTCTCATTGTTCACCCTGTAGGGCATCTATTGTTAACTTCATGAACACCAAAGGAGCAGAAACTGATCAACAACCCCCTCAACTGACCAGATCAACACCCCATCGGTTCAACTAACTTCTTTCTTTTTTTTTTCTTCTTTTTTTTTGAGAACTGTCAAATAAATAAACTTTTTTTTTCTCGCTCTCTCTCTCTTTCTTGTCGTCAGGATTTTTTTCAGGTTTTTTTCTGGTCTGTAATACTAATTTTCTACCGCACGAGGATAAAGTTCATCCATACCTTTTTAAAAAATTGAGCCTCCTCACTGTCATGTAAGGTGACCACATGTCCTTCTTTATGTGGGACTGCACAGCATTTGTAATCATTCCCCCACTTTCCCACATCTTGACACAATATCCCTATATTCTAAGTACTGTGCACCCACAGTAAACAAGCTGTCCTAACTTGACCATCTTAGGTACGTAGTAGTTTGTCATTCTATGGCAATGAGTTTGCATACATTTGTTTACTGGCAACATATTAGATTTTAAGGTGAAGGAGAGTAAGGTACTGTTCATTTTATTATTTGTAAGTAAAAGACATGACACCCCCGCTACTGTAGGTATTTGTTTGTCAGTTTGAGAATCAGATTAAAATCGACTCAGATGAAGTTTATTGTGATTAAGTGCTTACATTGGGCAAATCTAGGTCACATAGCTCTGAGCAGCCTTGGCTGAATGCTCATATTTTACCATTTACTGAATTTCAACCAACATGAAACTGATATTTTTTAGGATAAATTTAGAAGTCATGTTGCATTTTTGTTTCATGGTTGTGATTGGGCTTTTCTCTATGATCTTGCATCTGTGTTTTTTATGCATCACTACAATTTTCATATTGACCATTATCACTCGCTTTTTACTGAGTGCTTTGCAGCGAGGTGTACGATTCAAGGGGGCATCGCAGCTTCGCCGAACCGAATTAAACACTGAACTGAAGGCCAAGGTGGAAGGAACCTTGGATGACCACATGGGCGGTGGGGCAGGGGGGGTGAGGACAGTACCGGGAAGGGGGGGGAGCAAATTTTGTCATTCCATGTTCATTCAGTTCAACCAAGGGTGTAGATTTGGTTTTGGAATTGGTGGGGACGGATGATTCAACCACCAAACTCTGCCCTGTTTCTTATTTTTTTCCTTTTTGTCTTTGCTTCTTGATTAAAAGAAAGGAGAAATATACTTGCCTACATATGCTATTCTACGTGCTTTTTTAAAATTACAATTCATAGTTTTACATGTGAATTATATAATGTTAAATTACTATTAAACAAATGACTGACTAAGTATTTTAGACTTTAGTTTACTTCAGCCATATTCCATATAAAAAGTGAGATATGTCAATTCAGATTCTTTGTCATATATTCACTAATGAATCAATTTACATCAGCAGCCTAACAATTGTCATGATAATAAATACTAGTTAATTTATAGTACCAAATCATCAGTCAGTCACCTGTGACCTCGCCTCTTCACCTCTGTCCGAGCTACAACATGGCAGAGCTGCCTCTGTCACCTGATGAATAACAGTGAGTCATTCCAAATACATGCAGTCACACATGTGCTTCAAATACAGTCATGAACCACCAGGTCATCATCCAATTTCACCTGTGATCTTGTATCACCATTACTCTCTGAGCTTTGTGTTGGTTCTTCTGTCACCTGACAAATAGGACATACATGACAATAAAATGTGTAGCTGCTTCAGTGTTTCTGTCAATTTGTGCAGATCTTGACTCATCAGTAATGTTTGTAGGGTGAGTGCATTTTTAAAACAATTTGTGCAAACTGCACTACAAGGTGGAATATTTGCAAAATCATGACTATTCATGACTATGACCTATGAATATGTCAGTGCCATTAGGATGACATTTCTGTGTCACCACCATTCAACATTAGACATATAATTCTAACAGCCTCTGTAAACTAATATCCTGGCTGCTCGAGGCTGCCGTTTTCTCTGACAGTTTCAATCAAAATTAGAAATGCTGCTCTGAGACTGCGAGCTAATAGTGCTGCCTGTTGTGCAGTTAGTTTCCAAAACACGTTATTCGTGGTTACATACAATTTTAGACTGATGTGGGCCAAAGCCTAGCATAGCCTGTGACGTTATTATGACGGACACATTTTATGAGTGAACTTGATTTTAAGTGACTTACAGGTTTCTTTGAAAAATACTTTCTTATATCCAGGTTCTTCCTTTTTGCTGCAATCCTCCTCTCCTCCTTGAAGGTCCTCGCAGCGCAGGCTTGCCGCTGCTAAAATTAAACAGGCACAGCCAATCACATTGGCCATATTTGTCACATGACGTAGGACTCCAGTGGAGAACGTAATTTCTGCACCGCTGGGTGAATGAGACGTTGACAGATCGTTTTTTTCTTACTATCGGGTTTGTTTTTCTTTACTCGAAGAGGTCAAATTATTGGTGGGGACAATTCAATAATCGCTGGATATTGGTGGGGACATGTCCCTTCTGTCCATGCCAAATCTACGCCCTTGAGTTCAACACAACTGTATTATCATTGTTATCGTTATTATTGTGTTATTTGGTTTGATTTATTTGTTTTTACCACTGTTTATCTGTAAATTCCTCCCTTTGCAACGTGTCGCTGTTTGCAGTTGCTACAATTTTTCTTGACAGAACTTTCCAGAAATGTAATTATAATTTAATATTATTTAATAAAAATAAAAAATAAAAAACTCAAAGACTAACAGTGTATATTCAATAATCCCCATTTAAAATAGCCAGGTTAACTTTAAAAATGTATATATTTTTATATTTATTTATTATTTATTCTTATTAATTAATTAATTTGTGTGTGTGTGTGTACTTTTTTATAATCCTTTGCTGCTTAGGTTATTTGATAACATTCGCCAACAACGCATTTTTGTGCACTTGAACACAATAAAGGAATCCAGTGAAGGAGAAGAAGTTTCTCTGTGAGCTGCAGTGCGCAGGGTCACTTAAGGAGAGGCTTTTCCGGTCGGTCTCGCTCTCCCTCTGTCCAGGCTCAGGGGGCGTCCTTCTCAGGGGAAACTGTTGCGCTGTTTCCATTCGCTGAAACCATAGGTGTGTCGGGGTGTGCGCTTTCTCTCTGCCAGCTGTCAGTCATGAGGTCACTTCCTGCGGGCGTGAGCACCATGGCTCTGCTTTGTATGGACGTGCTGGGGGATTTTTGACAGCGGCAGGACTGCGAGGGGAGCCAGCGAGGACGCGGTCGGTGTCTGGGGGACGTTTTCGCTCCTTCATTGCTCCTTTTCTCGCTGTTGCATTGAACGCTTCCCAGCCCACCGAGATATTTCCGAAGATATGGCGCCGACGTTTTGCGCTATCTGCTGTCAGGTATATACATATATATGTATGTCTTCATGTGGCCTTTTATTTATAAGTCCTCTTTGCAGCAGCTGACATTGACTGTGAGGGAATGCTGTGTAGCGCAAACTGCAGACTAGTGCGTGTCTCCCACTTTGACACTCTGCCCAACTGTTATATGCACATTATTAGTTTGCAGTCACAGGGAGGTGGGGGGGTTACTAATTTCCTCCAGGATTATTGTTATTGTATGGAGGGGAGGAGGGGGAGGTAAGCTGTGGGTTTTTTTTAGCCTGCACGCCTGCGCAGGGAGAACAGCTCTTGCTCATCAATAGGCATCATCTCCCTGTGATGTAAGCTATTCATTTAGTTCAACACAACGGCCTGTTTATTGTCCTGTTTGCACGGCCCATTTCTAAGATAGCGGTTCAAGAAGCAGAGATTGCTCCGGCTGTCAGAGCAGTCCTTTATAAAGGCCTCTGGTCAGGTCTGGTCATCACTGCATCAGTGATGGGAAGAGTAATGCCAAAGGGTTAATGCTGTGTTCAATACTCAGCACAATGAAAGGTAAACATCTGCATATAATGTAAATATTGTTTTCATAGACTCAATCAAGAGGTTTTGTTTCAGAGGTGGGATCACTGCTTGTGCAGTCAGGATCGTGTGCCATTTTATTACATACACAAAATAACTGTGACGGTCAGGTGTGACAAGGATCATGGTTGGATGAGTAACAGTGATCTTACGGAGGCCTCACTTGCAGACTTGATGTGCAGCCAAGAAATATTAGGGTTTTTTTTTTATTGCCCACTAGCGGCGTTTAGTACCTTTATAGCACAACGGTGGAGGGAATAAATGAGTGAAGCAGTGGTTAGTGTGTGGCTGCAGGTGCTGTGTAACTCCTAAAGTAAAACTGAGTTAGAATTTTTCTGCCTTTCTCCTTCTCATTTATGTGTCTGAACATGGACAATGTATTAAAAATCAGAAGTTTGTCGCTGTTCTGCAAATTATTTGTTAGATGATCTGTTTTTTAGTGAAGGAAATGGACCAACTGGCACTTTTCATTTCTGAAAAACACTATTTTATGTTGATTGAAATCCCAGCAGTTGTTAGATTGAAAAACGGACAGGCATCCACCCACTCGTGGTTGAGTGGCATGTGTCAGTTCTACACATGAGCCACTTTTGACCAGCGGATACCGCCGCTGCCCGCCCATGATAAAATCGGCCTGTTAGCATGTGATTTATTGTTAGTGGCATAAATTCTGTAGCGTAAAAAAACTCATAAATTTCATATCACTGTTGTTAACATGGCTACGGTTAGTCAAGCCATCACAGTCCAATAGAAATACCAACAGATACACAGTTTAGGAGGAAGGGATGCTCACTGTAGAATCAGCATATATTACTGCCATCCCACTTTTACTCCCGCTGTGGCATACCAGGTTTAGGACACTTTTAAAGCACCCCCATTCTTGTGGTGCACTAAGGATAAATGTCCTTGTCTGAGATTAATAATAATGTATGTTGTTGTTGTGTTGTCACTAATTACAGTTTTCTCTTTTGTAACCGTGGCAACAGTCCACTCTTCTATGCATTTTGGGGCCGCCTGAGACACCACACTGAATCGTGACTGATGCGCGATGCTTTAAGATTTGTTTATGATAGAAATACACATGGTTTAAAGAGAGAATCCAACCTCCGAATCTTTTGTAAGGGCTAGGAAAAAAAATCACATCTGAAATTTTGGATCTTTGCTGAGGATGAACCGAAGACAGATCCTCTGTTCTGAAATCCACTTGTAACTGCACTGTGAGACGTGAAGTTCTTTGCACACCAGACTTGTAGCTGTGTGCTAAATCTATGCATTGATGAGCCATTTACCTCAGGGACAAAGGTCGTATCATTCTGGTGTGTATCGCTAAAATTCCATTTGTATCTCGGGCACTGCCTATGGGCGGGAGCTAATTGATTGACTAAAAGTGTTTCAAAAGATCATATCAAATACTGCTAGCCAAACCTTGATCAAATAATAAAAGCAAATCCCTTTGCTAAAAGTACAAAATATAAGTGAGTGAGTACCGTGTATCAGGGATGTATTATGTGTTTTTCCCCTTTAATTTTGCGTCCACTTGACAAACACTAACATGTAATTTTTTGTGGCTTTGATCTGGTATGGTGCTAGTGATCTATTTTCACTGCTGTAACAATAATGGACCAAATATAGAAGGCATAACCTCAGTTTTTATGGTGATAAAAAAGACATTAAACAGCATAAAAGTTTATGAAGTCTCCTGCTCAGACTTCTTTATGTCAGTCTTGGAGAACTTGTGCGTCAGTTGTTTTTTCCATCGTTACTTTTTGTCTGGCTGAGCTGTTGCACCCTGTTTGTCTCAGGCAACCTGAGACCTGCAATCTGCTTCTGCCTGGCTGCATTCACAGCTTGTAGAGACAGAGAAAACAACAGAGGGAGATTCAACGTTTTCTCCTCAAACAGGACTTTCAGGTTCAGAAGTTTATCATTTGTATCTCTTTGTGGACATAAAAGAGACATGTCGAAACGCCACATAGCTCCTTTGGCCTGTTTTTCACGTTCCTGCACCATCAAAAATAAATACAAAAGTAAATATAGTGTGGATTTATGAAGTGCAGGGAATCACTGCACTTTGGCTGGTTCTAATCACTTATATGGTCTGTTTGTTTGGCATCTTTCGTCCTCTCGTAGTCAGGGTTGACCTTCCTCTGAGCCAGGTCTGTTCCCCTTGAGCCTTCTTTATTGTAAAGCCTTTCTGGGTTGAATAGGATTGGGGCCCTCCTGCCAGATTTACAGTAAGGAGCTCTGGACAGGAGATCGTCCTTGCTAATAGTCAAGAAAAGATGCCGTATGTAAGCTGAATTTGTGTGTTGACAGGACAAGAGGATTTGACTGATTCCCTGAACAATATCTTTGTTTGTTTCCAGTCTTCCTATGTTAGTGTCACATTTGCACACGTCTGTATTCTTATAGACAGACAGATTGCTGGAAGGTGTTCTCTTTCTTGCCAACTATCTTGTCTCATTTTGAGAAGTTCCACTCCCACTGCAACTGCCTCAGTAGGAGGCACAAGATATGCAGAAATCCTTATCAATCATCTGTCACTGACCATATCTACTCTCCCATTGGAATTGCGTTGCTAACAACAAAATGTTTTTTTACTTTTTTGGTTGAACTACTTTTGCTTGTTTTGGTATGACAGAGGTGTTTGACACATTTATGGGACCTCGCAGAGCTTTTTAACATGACAGATGACCAAAGGTAAATGCAGTGCAGAGTGGTTTTAGATGAAGGTTGCTGCTTGCTACTACTGCTACCAAAGAAACAACTTATCCACAAATATGTCAGCTGTGTAGCAGATCAAAATGAACTCTTTGTCCTCGCGCTGCGCACATCTTCTTTAGGATTTGCTAATTACAGCTCCTGCTTAAGGGTTGCCCATAAGAAAAGCTGAAAGAGCTTTATGTTTTTTGTTGGACTACAGTAGCAAATCAGTGTTAATCTGTCACTAGGACTGTGTTCTGCATGCCTCCCCACAAAACACGCAGGCTGGTTTGGCAGCCAGAAAGGGGAACTCAGGACTCCAGTGTCAAGCTGGAAAATGAAATGAGATACACAGCTGCCTGAGAAATACTCCCAGCTTCACCTTAGATTTGACGTGTACTCAAGTACTCATCACTGTATTGTTTTTTTAAGCAACCACTTTACTACCTTTATGTACTCCAATAGACATTTTTTTTGCCTGTGGAATTTTACAACTGTGGTAGCAGTATGTTTGTCTCAGGTTTATGTAATCCACAGGCTTAAGAGTTTCCATGCACAAAGATACCACTTCCACTTAGCTACAGGTGGTGTTATAGGTGCAGCAATGCACCAGCAAAGAAAGATGGCTGCCTGCTCGTAAATTTGACCTAAATAATGCAGGAATTCAGCTTTGCAAGAACCTTGAAGGACGTGCATTCACTGGGTTTGTTAAGACTTGGTGGAAAAACTGTAATAATCAACTTTTCTTTGTTTACCAGAAAACTCTTTGATTAAAGTCGACTAAAGCTGTTATGTTGACAAATGGTACCATTCAATCTCTAGACAAACTGCAACTAACTCTAAGAGGCTTTGAATTTCAAATGTTCTACTGTACTGCTAATGGATGTAACCTATTGATCTGCCACCCTACAGATCAGGTCCTCTTTTATAGGCCAGGCAACGGATTATTCATTCAGGGATTCCTACTGATTCATGAAACATGCCATTGTCAGCCTAGAAGGAACCAGTCACACCACCAAAGAAACGTATAGTGATAGTACAAAGGTGAATAATTTTTATATTTATTAGCAGGTGAGAGCTGACCCAAAGCAGGCCACCAAAATATCATCAGCTGGATTCTGTTATTGTAGTAGGTTGGGGTCAGGGATCCTGGTTTATACTTTAATTTGTCATCCATCTCTACAATGAAAAACAAGCCTTCGGGTTGAACTTTAGTGACATACAGTTTAAAATTAGCATAAAAAAATTCTTGACCCCACCCCCCTTAAAAAAAACCCAGATTTATTCGATTGAGTTAAGCTTCATGTTTTTCTCCTGATTTCCCTCGATTACGCTGTTGGGGCGATCAGGGGAAAGCTATGACAGTAGACTATGCAGTCACTGTCATACACAAAAGTTTTACTGTTATTAGCTGGAGGTTTTTCAGACTCCTACATTCAAAGCAGAGCTCAGTCACTGTTATATTTTATGTGCAGTCTGTCAAATAATCTTAAGCACAGGTTTAAAGTTTAAAAATGTTTAAATGCAGGTTTTTTTGTCTGTAGAAATACTTTGTGTGACAGTGTTGCTGAAGTGCACACACATAGACACGTGCACTAATGGGAACCCTAAAACCACAGAACGCTCGGTGACGGGGGAGGGCTGTGCTTGCTGATGGTCTGTTATTAGTGGAGATCCCACTTTTGGTCATTTTTATTGCTGTTTAATTGAAAAAAAATCGCAGCTAAAAAGTTATGCAGAATTGACATTTTTACCTTAAAATATTATGAGCCACTGTGAAAATGTTGACACTTTTGCTTGTCATGGGCATTAATAGATTGATCAGCTGTGATAGCATTGTACATCTCGGCCATCCAGCATAGTCACCGATCCACAATTACTTTCTGACACCTGGAAAGGATCTTGGAAGGCAGCAAATCAGCAACAACAGTGTAGATCACAAACTCAAAAGAGTAAATCTTACAGGGAATACACATGACGCAGTAAGGAGCTGTGTGATATTCTCAGCCTAGTTTAATAAATACAAGTCTTCCCTGGTGTCTCTTCACCCCCCAGCTTAGCATTTGTCAAGTGATAAACGCCGCTGGAAAAGATTGCATTATACTGTGGGGAAGATTTGTAATACTGGCCTGTCTGATCCTTGTGACTGATTTGGAAATAGGTACAAAGTGGCAGCCAGCAGTCAGACTTTGGCAAAGAAAGGAAATGTTGCTCAAGGACAACCACGGCGTTGTTTGTTATTGATCATCTTAACAGCTGGAAAAAGCAGTAGCTGTCTTTTAACCATTGATCCAGCTGTTAATGCATTTAACTCACTGGAATACGGGAGTCATAGCTGTGCCTATACTGCAGGTCAGGGCTGTAGCACAGCTGTGTCATTGCTCAATATAACCTCACTGTTACTGTCATTTAAGAATAATAAAGCATGACAATAAATACTTTATGTCATATTTTGGGAAATTCTTCAAATGTGATAATAGTATTTAGATGTATTCCTCTGAGCCAAAGATGTCCCATGAGATCAGTTTATTGCAAATCACATGCTTGCAAAGTTGACTCCCTGATAAATTCATAATGCTTCAAGATTTGATCTTATTGGTTTGGCATTTGTAGTTTTAACTAGGGATGGGTATCGTTTAGGTTTTATCCGATACCAGTACCAAACCGGTACTTTTGAAATGGTGCCGGTGCTTAAACGGTGCTCGAACCGGTGCTTAAAGAATGGAGAACTCAAAATTGGTCCAAAA
>NW_005187428.1:4286192-4290335 GCF_000239375.1 Pundamilia nyererei | reverse complement strand
TGTGAGGTCTCGCAGCAAGCTATCAAATACGGTGCATTTCTCATCTTTTAAAAATACGCTATACGTCGCCAGGTGCTTCATTAGATTCGAGGAGTTGCCTCCTTTGCACAGTATCACCTTAAAGCACCTGTTGCAGGCTGCTGAGTTTGCATCTTTTGCTGTGAAGTACAGCCAGACTTAGACCACTTTGCCTTGGGCATTTTTAATCTGTAGCTCTGCTCTAAAAGAACGTACGTACCTGGGCCCGCCTACTATACTTGCAAAGGTAAAATGATTGGCTAGAATCCAAAGTGTATGACATTTCAGGGGAAATAAAGCACCAAAATGTGCGCTGCTTTTCGGTCTGGTTACTACCGTTTATGTCAGAACCGGTGCGATACCAGTACCCATCCCTAGTTTTAACAGGTTACACAATAAAATGTATCAAAATGTAAACATAGCAAACACTTAAGCCTTATCAGAAGCAAAACACACAAAGGTACTGGTAGTAAAAGCTACCTTTGGCCAAAACTCCCATTATTCACATATCATAAAGTTTATAGGACAGCTCCATTGTATATGTACCTGTCTCTTTAGAAGGAATAAACATGGTTAGTAGTTGATTGCCCCGCAAATCTAAAATTTCATTCTTTTCCATGTTCTTGTTTGAACGCTACCAAACACATGCATGCAGGCACGTTTACTGCCACGTAGTGGTGCAATATTAACAGCCAGGGTCAAGGGTCAGGTCAACATAGACCTTTGAGGTAACCTGATACAATGCCACACCGCAGCTTTGTGCCCATAGAGTCTCTTCAGATCGTAAGGGCTTGTCTCATTTTAGTGTGCAGTGGCATTTGATTATTATTCTGACACTAAACATGTTGTCACCGCAGAGGTCGGAGTCCAGAAGAGTTTGTGTAACTTGATGTTTTATTTCTCAATTCTGTGCAGCCGTGAGCTCGCAAGCTGACAGCCAAGGCAACATCTTGAGTAACCCTCCCGTCCTGTCTATTTACAAAAGAGTGAGAAACATCTCAGTGGATTTGTTATCTGCCCATAAACATGTCTGACAAACAGGTAAAGTAATGGACTATTTTACCCACCTTCTGCTGTTGACTCATTTTCAAGTGAACTTCTGCTTTCATTCAAACATTCAAATAGGCGCTTTGAATAAGAAGCTAATGTGTCCCGTGATTCTGCTGACTGTTTTTTCTGTTATATAAAAATCAATGGACACAATGGACAGGTTGGAGAAATGTGCCCCAGAACAGGTAAAATTTGTGCAATGCACTTGGTCACTATCAAAATTATTAAACTTTATATAATTAGATCAGACACTGGTATTGATCTTCAGGACTAAAAATAGCAGACAAAATTTGCTTTAGCTGAGTATTTAACTGTCAGTTACCTAATAATAGGACAGCTTTGTTAGCTGTCATGTGGCTCATCTGTCACAGGGAACAGCTAAAGTCCAATGTCAATCACTTCCACGACCTGTACTTTGGTCAATCACCATAACGATAAGAGGGTGCCGGCCTGCATATCAGCTCCAAGCGATAAGGGTTCACTCGAGTGTTTACACTGCAGGCATGGTTGAGACTAAGATCGTGGTGAACTCTTTAAACAAAGGGGCAGGGGTACGGGGCAGCCCCATCAGCCCATTTTCTTCCTCTATGACCACCATTAGCTCGTAGACTCCTCCTTACAGGCATGACAGCTTTCAGGCCGTGAGATAGATGGGTTAAGCATTAAACCTGTGGACTACTCTTTAATACACACACACACACACACACATACATACATGCATGTACACTGAAATGCACACACTCTGATCATACAAACTGTTAGAGCTGGATGTTAAACTGCTGTCTGGAAATCTGCATGGAAGACTTCAAGTTTTGCTGATGAGGAAGGTAGGGGCTCTGTCATGTTTTATTGGTTGTTTTGCTGTTTTCATATACTTCTACTTTCATATCCATATTTTATATATAACAGCTAGTCTGAATTCTTTTTAAACATTTTTGTTCTACCACTGTATGTGAGCAGTTTGGCGGTTTCTTCCATTTCCAATCGCAGGTTTTTGTTGTTCTGGCCTTTCAAAGAACTACATATTTTTTTTCTTCACCCCTTAGTGAGACAAGTCCATACACACCTCCTGATGTCTTGGATTATTGCCCGTTTAATTCGTGTTTTCTTGGCATCGTGCTCTAATGTGGGATTTGTAAAGCTTCAAGCTTCATTGAGTGTCTCTCAGCCAGGTAGCTAGTCATGGAGGCTGGATGCTTACATTTACTGTGGCCACGTTACTCGTGCTTGTTTGTGTATATAATGTTTGTGGGATTAGATGACGTGATCCCCCTGAGTGATGGGTGTCACTAATGAGGCTCCAAGGTCATTGGTAGTTTTCCTGCAGATTTCAGAGGGCTGTGCACACCTGCTTCAGCAAGAAAGTGGTCTGCACGCCTCAGTGACGTTCAGAGCTTCAAATACTTTAGCCAAAGCTTATTAGCAGTTTTCATGGCCTGTCTGTCTAACGTGGCCCTTTGCTGCCTTGTGGGGGTTGGGTGATACTGCTGAGCAGAAAGCCATCAGACAGTATGGATTATTTATGCTTCACCCGCACATCCAGCTGTGTGATCACAGTTTGCAAATACACTTACACACAACCCTTGTTTTTCTTTCTTTTGTAGCAAATCACAATGGCTTTGATTGATTTTTATATCAGCTTGACACTTCTGATTTCAAAGCATGTGTTGTGTGTCATAATTGCCATGGCATTGCTATAGCAACCTGAGAGGTTGGCGGCCTTTTTTTTTTTTTTTTTTCAGCGTAACCCCCTCTTGTCTGCTTTAGGCCCTAATTCCAACCCCAGTGCATGCACACGCACAGACGCGCTCACACACACAATAATACTTATGACCTTGTGTGCAGAGTGCCCTCAGTAGGCTTGGCTGAGTGAGCACAAGAGAGAGGTCCTGACCTACGAGACAAAGGTATTCTGTTACCATAGGGACCGTTGTTTTCCTTTTTTCCATGCCTCATATGCTCACTCTGTCTCACACACTGCTGATACAGACCCACAAGTGTAGTTTAACAGACATTCCTCTCCACCCTCCGTGTGTGTGTCTGTTTTTCTCTGAGTCCACCAGAGCTGTGCAGTCTGATGCTAATCAGCGCTCTCTGTGTTTACATTCTTATGCATGTTGGTGGCAACATGAGGTTTAGTGTGGTCCATTACATCTAAGCTACTGGCTGAGAGGTCACGAGTTCAGTAAAGGGCTCCTTTTTTCTATGTTCTTTAAATACAAAGCCACGCATGCTCTGGGCATGTTGACACAAAACCCTGCCATTTAGTCCACTGCAGACTGATCAATATCTGCACTGTGGAAGAAGCTGCAAGTAGTGACCTTTTTACAAGTGGGATTTTTATCTTGTCACTCAATTACTCGATTACACAAAAGCTTGTCTAGATCTTAGTCGAGCTGTGGTCAAGAGGATTCTTTATTGTTTCCCCTTAAGGAGGAATTACAATAAGATGATGCTGAGTGGGGAAAAAAATAGTTTATGAAACAGGATATCCTCGGAAGGAAGACTTGAGGGTCAGGAGTGAGAAGCTGAATGCTAAATAGGTTTACTTTGTGCTAATAGAGCTAACACTGCCTCCATTCAGATAAAAGTAGAAGACCGAGTAGCTTAGTAAAGTTTCCTGCTAAGATGCCAGGCCTCTTTTCATGTTGTGCTTTGAAAGTGCTTTGAAAGAGTGGGAATTTACGGGGTCTTTACTATCCGATTGGGTTTAGTTCCTCTAGACTGAATCTTGAATCTCAATATTTCATTCACTGTATTGTGAATATTTTCCCTATAACTGTTGTTATGTGGTTTTTCCTGTTGAACATGACAGAAGTCTGAGCTCGTTGTGGTTATCTTGGTGTTCTTGTTTTTACATTTTGTCTTTTTTTTGGTTTCGTTTATGTTACTCATCTGCTTTTGATCTGTTTTGCTTCAGGCTTGTTGCTCACCAACCCTGGAGCCAGTAGGGACTGTCCTTGGGTTTTTCCATTCAGTTCATACTACTTCAAGGCTTAAAATGTCAGTAAAAGGGGGATGACTTCTGTTATTACCAACAGTGGCTATATATATATATATATATATATATATATA
>NW_005187428.1:4276357-4277508 GCF_000239375.1 Pundamilia nyererei | reverse complement strand
CAAAAGGGTTCAAGATGGGGTGTGATTACATCAAGGATTGACTCTGAGCCCACTCTTGATTGCATGGTGATGTACAAGCTGACAGATGAGGTCAGGAGTCTCTGTGGACTGCGACATTTGCAGGCAACATTGTGATGTGTAATGAGAGTAAGGAGCACATGGAAGAACGTTTGAAGAGGTGGAGGTGGAGAGAGGACAGGAGGAATGAAAGTCAGTAGGAGCAAGCCAGACTGTGTGTGTGAGTAAGAGGGAGACAGGTGGAAAAGTAAAAATGCAAGGAGGTAGATGCGTTTAAACAGGGTGAAAACTGGGTGGAGTAGGTGGAGATGAGTGTCAGGGGCAATTGGTGATGGGGAGATGGCAGCAAGGCTTAAAGGGAAGTTTGGTAGTGAGGCCTGTTATAATGTATGGTTTGGAGACAGAGGCACTGACAAAAAGGAGGTGGCAGAGTTAAGATGCTCAGAATTTTATTGGGAGTGACCAGGATGGGCCTTAAGTCCTTAAGGCGGGCAACTCATCGGGAGTGGTTTGCAGAAGCTTGGAACTTGGAAGTTAGAGGCAAGGCTGAAATGGTTTAGACTTGCACAGAGGAAGGATGGTGGATATATAAATCAAAGATAACGATGGAGCTGCCAGGCAAGAGTACAAGAGAGAAGTTTCATGGATGTAATGAAAGAGAACTCGCAGAGAGTTGGTGTGACAGAAGAGGATGCTGGGCATAGAGTAAGATGCAGACAGATGATTCGCTGTAGCAACCCCTACCGGAAGCACCAGATAGAAGAAAAGAGCAAGATCATATGTATAACATATGTATAACCAGTTTAGTTTTTTTATGTCTGCCTCAC
The DNA here is from genome assembly GCF_000239375.1 of Pundamilia nyererei. NCBI lineage: Eukaryota > Metazoa > Chordata > Actinopteri > Cichliformes > Cichlidae > Pundamilia > Pundamilia nyererei. Next base: position 4,276,663 of record NW_005187428.1, on the reverse strand, counting down.
TGAAGACAAAACGGTATGCAAATGACCTCTGTAGTCAGTGTGGGTATGTAGCCCCTCTCTCTTCTCAATATAACCACCAGTACTTAACAAACTAAAGGACAAGTTCAAGTTAAACTCTAGGCAGTCAAGTGTTAAGGCGAGGATTGGCTGAGAACATCCAGCAGCTGCTGTCTTGTGGTCATATCCTCACCCTTATCTCACTGTCACCATCTTCTTCCCCTTGTTTCATGTCCTTAGCATGGCCTGATGGAATGAACTTACTAAAGATTGACCCACTTTACAAAGTTGAATTATGCGATTGGGGGT
>NW_005187428.1:4273949-4275811 GCF_000239375.1 Pundamilia nyererei | reverse complement strand
TTTGGACAGTGAGGGAATGTCAGGATTCTTGCTCAGAAAAAGGATCAACATGCTCTGAAGTCAGAGTTCCAGTCCACAAAAACTTTTTTTGTAACAAAATCGATTTCTGCTGTCCCTGTATCGATACATTATTAGCAAACAAAATATCACGATACTACACAGTATCGATTTTTTTCCCCCACCCCTAATACGCCATGCCAGTCTCTTATGTGTCTTCTAGCCAACCTCAGACTCAGCCTTCCTATTACAGCACAGCCTATAGCTGGAATAACTGTCCTACATTCGTGCCTCCACATGTCTTCAGTCTATATTTCTACCCTCAGTCTTTGTCTTATTTCAGCACTAAGGTTTTGTGTGGATATAGTTACTCTACGTGCGGTGAATAGCTAAGGGGAGTAGAGAGGCCCGTGTTGTGTCATAAGATACTCCGTGTGCTTCATTCCTTCATGGCCTGCTGACCCATGTGCAACAGCTGTTGCACATGGGTCAGCGTATTGATGGCCACATGTTGCGTCAGCCCTTCTCATGAGGCCTGAATGTGTTATTCAGAGCTGTTTTGAATCATTTGCACTGAAAGATAATGGAGTTTTACTCAGCTGTGTTGATGATGATAAAGGTACTGTTAGTGTTTGGTCTCTTAGTCTGTTGGCATACTGAGATATCTGAGCAACCTTTGGATAGAGTGCTATAAAGTTTTACATAGATGTCCACAGTGAAAGTTTAAATCCTTAGACCCCTCGCTCTCTGGCAGTCCCCGGACATTTCAGCGTCAACTCATTAACTGAGATATCTACTCAGAAGCCTTTACTTTTCTTTAGATTGCCATTTTACATTTTGTGCAGACCCTAAAAACCAAAATGACCAGAAAAAGTTGGTTAGTATTATCAAGTCAAAAAAATTCTGTTAACGATGTCTGCTAACTGCTATCCAAAAATGATAAACATAATAAGCATTATATGTCGTGATGTCGTGGCCATATTGGCAAGCTCATGTGAGCTTTATGTACAAATACAAATGTAAAAATCGGGGTGACTTTTTAATCTCTGTCGGCCAGCCCGTGTTTGTATTTGACCTCTTTGACCTCTGTTTGTTTCCTTTCCCTTGCACCCTTGTCCTTGGTCTCCAGTTTGATGAGTGAGAGTGCCGCCAGCCTCCTCCCATCACCACAATGGTCGACATGGAGACCCATTACCATCCCCCCTCTCCCCTGGAGGACTCGGTGCTGGGCAGTCCCCTGTGTGCTGATGACGATTTCATGGGTAGCATGGAGCAGCTCCAGGACATCTCCCAATCCATCAGCGACGACGCTCTTAGCTCATTTGGTGTCCCAAAATACCAATCCTCTAGCAACGGCTCTGATGGGTCCACCGTCCTCGGTAAAATTAAGTGTGATTTCTTTTTGTTTACAAAGTTACAGTCAGACCATGAATGGTTTGCTTTCTCGCTCTGGTTTCACAATGTCCCAGCACCTCAGTGTAATCTCCTTGCCATTCTTGTTGTTGTCAAACCAGGAGTCCTTCAGTCTATCCCCGTAATCCCTATTTTGCTCCAAATTGAGGTTTAGATAAGAAACTCATTTTGGCCTTTTTAACTTTTTTCTCTTAAAAGGCTGTACTACATTATCTGTTATCTTAACAAACTTTTTCTCAGTCTCCTCTGTCCAGACTAAAACACTTCCTAATGATTTGAGAAATTGCCCTTTTAGCGATTGGTGTGATATCTGAGTCTCCTGAGAGATTTCCTTTCTTTCCTTCAGTATTTCCACCGTTTTTCCATTTTTCTCCTCTGGCCTTATTCACCTATCATCCTTGTGACTCTCTAGTTTTACCTCTTTTTTTCCTTCTCCTTCCAGCCTTTCTCTT
>NW_005187428.1:4250990-4273834 GCF_000239375.1 Pundamilia nyererei | reverse complement strand
GTCTGGTAAATTTACATGCTTAAAAAAAAGAAGAAATGCAACAAGTGAAGGAGCTGTGAAGAGTACATGTAAGACAGGGAAGAAGGGGGGGGGGGTGGTAGAGCACTGAGCATCGGAGAAACATTTGATGACATCACGGAAAAGGCAGTGTGAGGGTGCATGCGATTTATGGGTGTTTAGGAGCACAAACACGGTGAGAGACAGGAGCAGAAACTCATATGCTTTCACTCTCTGCTCTCAGTCAAAACATGTGCACTTGCCCCAAGCTGGAACACAGCTCACTGCCAAATGCTGCTTATCCCTGTGCTGGCATCTATCGCCAAAACTCATGTGGCTTGACTTAGTGCCACTGTTTTGTACCATTTCATCTGCGCTATTTGTGTACCAAGCAAGTTCTACCAACCACGTTCCCTTTGCAGTGTGGAAATGGAAAGCTGTTGGCAACATGCAGCAAACCCCATGACCTGTCATCCATGACGAGGATCTGTAATAGTACTACATAATGATGCTATGTTTGTGACAGGCAGTACATCACAGCGTGTTAATATCTGTAAGTAAATGCTGTGATGGAACGGGCTGTCCTAATTGGGTCATAGAGGTGCAACTGTGCTTCAGATTCACTGGCTCTTTGGCAGAGAGAGGTGAATGTGCAGATGTCAATGATCATATGTAGTTCAAATTTCTCAAGCTTTCAACTTTAGACATAGGATGAGGCGGCTCTGTGAAATTTACATTTTTTTGGGTCAAAATTTTGTGCAGTGCTTTTATCGAGAGATCGAGGGATTTTCAACATAGCGTTTCTAAATATACTAGTTTTCTTTAGAAATAATTATTTCTATCTGCACACAATAAAAGAGCAGAAAAAGAATTGTCTCACAAAGCAGGAGATGGATATAGAAAGTTATCACAGCATTTCCAGATGAACAAGAACTGGAGTGAGAAGTATCATCAAGAAATTCAAAGAGCCACAAAGTACAGGACAAGCCTGGCAGAGGTAGGAAGTGAAAGATTTCAAAGACTCTGAAAGAAAACTAGTGAGAAATGTGTTTGAAGACCCCAGAACAACTGCCAAGACACTAGCGAGAGACGTAGCTAAGTCAGGATCTGTAGTCTCAAAGAAGACAGTCACCAGAATCCTGCACAGGAATGGAATGAGAGCTTGCAGACCAAGAAGAAGAGACACCCTAAAGCCAGACTGAAGTATGCGGGCAAACTGGAAGCGCTACCTTTGGTCAGATGAGATGAAACTAGGGTTTTGTTTGTGTGTAAAATAATGCAAGGATCCAAAAACTAGGATTTTTGGAAAAGCATTTTCTTTTCATTTTGTGACCTTCAGACACTCGGCCACTTCTGTCTTTGGTTCTCAGTGATTCCGTCTTCTGTACAAGTTTGTGAATATTCATTTCATTTTAGTTTTTTGTGCCATTCCTTACTTCAGTTAAAATTATAATAGCATTTGTCGACAAATAGTAAAAAACCCAGATCTTTTTAGTTACCATTAAATATTAGTGTCATTTAGAGCAATATATTATTATATATCAGGAGAAAATGTAATCATGTGCATGCTTGTTTTATTAGATGCGCTTACGCCAGCATCCAGCCCATCATCGGTTGTTTACGGCGTGGTGGCTGGCCAGGAGGAATTGTCATCTTCATCCACATCACTGAACCTGGAGTGCCGAGTGTGTTCTGACCGCGCCTCGGGCTACCACTACGGAGTCCATGCCTGCGAGGGCTGCAAGGTGAGATAAAGATATATGTAAAATAAAGAAGAAGTGCTCTGAGAGCGCACACGGCAAGGCAGCTCACTCTCTGGACAGTATTTACTTTTAAGAGAATTGTGTTGTATTTTTTTTATACATTCATTTTGTTTTCTTCGGTCTTTTTTAAATGCACTTAAAGACGTTTATAGTGCTGTAAAAACAAATGTAAAGTGCAGGCTTTTGTTATTTTCCTTTTTGAATTTAATATGCTTGACATACTCAGATTTTGAGTGTACAGTATTCCCACGCCACACCGCGGTTCACGTTTTGCGGACTCTCTACAATCCCGGATTTATCTATAAATTTATATCACGGGAATTTTGTTAAATCGCGGGTTTCTGCAGCCTATAGGTATACTGTGCCGCTGCACATACAAATGTTTTTAAAATACGTATGGATGTATCTCAAAAGTGTTTAGGAGGGTAGAAAAGTTTTATAAGAGTGTGCGGAGGGTTTTTATGGTTTTAAATATATAAAAATAATAAAATAAACATGGTTTTTACATTCTAGAACGTAACCCCTCGGATAATTGCGGGAGTACTGTAATAGTTTTTTCATATGTGCCTACACTACATGTGTAGCATTCATGCAATTGTTGTAGAAAATTCCTTTAAATGTTTAATAAATAATGCAATGCTAACAAAGTCAAAACTTCCTTGGCGAATGTAGCTATTGTCGAAAAAGTGGTTCTGTCATTATGCTCGATAGACTTCATAGGTCCTTTTGCCAGATGAGCGCACTCATCTTTTCACCCTATGCCCTGCTTAATCTTTACCACCAATATCCATCCAATCTCCTTCCCCATACGGCACCCTCAGTGAGGCACAGAAAGCCAGCTTAACCCACTTTAACCAGTTTTAAAAGAGTAAATTATTTCTTATTTTTAGGTATAACACTAAAAAAAGAAGGAAAAGCCAGACTGAATCCAGGTGCAGTGTGTGTCTTGTGACTAATGATGGCTTATAACAACATCGTAAATGTCACATTTGGCCTTTACACATAGTTGCTTATTAGTCATTCAGTTAATTGTTTACCAGTTGTTGAAGAGGAAACCAAGGCCGTCTTAAGATAAACTAGGGGTCAAAGACGGTGTGACTTGAGATGTTTTTCAGCTACTGCTGGCTGTCACTTACTTCAGGTAAACGATCTGGAAGACGTGGCGATTAAATCGGGGGACGTCTGTACTTCTGCGCTCTGTAAATACACTTAACTTAGATGTGTCAGCCAGTGATAGAAGTGATAGAAAAACTCAGATAAAATGGAATAATCATGTTGCGTGACTGTAGATCAGTGCTTTGATACAGATGTATCTGTAGTAGATGCTACCTGAGGTCAGTCCACAGGTCAGCCAGAGTTGTTTTACAGCAAGTCTTAAGGCTGTAAAACAATAAATCAAAGGAATTTCTCCGAAGTCAAGGTAAATTTGTTCAGCCTATACCTTTAGGAAAAAGTCATGTCAGTGCATATCTATAAGAGGTGGCCTGAAAGTACTAAAGGTTAATGTTAAACCCCAAACTTTGAACATGAGTTGAATGGGAGAAGTCAACATTTCTTGATCATAACCAGAAAATCTAGAAATTGTGCCTTTAATTACAAATTTAAACAGCGTTATCCTCACGTTCTCTTAAAGCACTCAATAACTGAGAAATGATTATGTAGAGCAGGAGTTCTCACATTGCTGATGACAGCTGTGAGAAGAAAGTGAGTCCTTCTGTCACCTTGTATAATGAGCTGAGTGAGTGACTGATGACAGTGAAAGGGTTACTGGGATGTGGGAAAAAACTGTAGGAAGTATTCGAGAAACTTAATGAAATTCTGAAATATGGATGACTAAATATGCCACAATCAAAGTTACAGTTGAGGAAAAACAGCAGTAGTTTAGCCAAAATTAGAAAAAAATATGAATGAATGAAAATATGATTTTTACTTTGTTTAACGTTGATAAAGGTTTTTCTGTTACAAGCTACTGATGATTGCACAGCCAAACCATGGAATCGAAGTCTTTATTTCAAAGATGTAAGAAAGAAGTGTTAATTTACAAAAGACATAAATGAACATGAAATAAAAGAAAGCTATCATATTCACGTTTCACGTCAAACTTTTAAATGTCTCTCTGCTGTAACACAGCTGAGTGAAAATGACTCATTAACAAGACTCTGTAGGACTTGACTGCATGCTAAATAAATTTAAGTGTTTAGAAAATTGTATTTCTAAAAATACTATTATTGTACCATGTTCATTCACTAATGAGCTGCTGTAACATGAATCAAATGACTGAATTGCCACTTCAGCATGTAGTCAAGTTTTTCTAATGACCTACTAATTTTATTAAGGTGTTCTGCAGCAGGGACACATAGAAAAGTTTCAGGACGCTGGCCCTCGAGGACTGGAGTCTGACACCCGTGCTTTAGGTCATTATATGCCAGGGGTGGGTAACTCCAGGCCTTGAAGGCCAGTGCCTTGCAGGTTTTAGATCTCACCCTGGGTCAGCACACCTGAATGAAGTGATTAGTTCATTACCAGGCCTCTGAAGAACTTCAAGACATGTTGAGGGGGTAATTCAGCCGTTTGAATCAGCTGTGTTGGATGAAGGACGCATCTAAAACCTGCAGGACACCAGCCCTTTAGGCCTGGAGTTCCCCCACCCCTGTTATATGTGTATAAGTTTTCATTATACAATCAAATCTATACATATATGTGCTAAATAAATATACTTATCGAATACACAGGCTTTTTTAGATTAATATATATATTAGTGCTGCCAGCGTTAATCTCATTAAAATGACATTAAACGCCATAACCGCATTAACGTGGCAAATCTCTGTTGGCGAGTTACTGCGGATCGCCCCGTGCGTGGGGCTTCACGGCGTCAACGTGTTAAAATATCTTTATATATATATATCTGTATACACTGATCAATAATTATTTAAATACACATAGTATTTTAAAGCATTGCTTTTTATATACACAAATATCCATATTTAATGTAAAGCATGACCATTAAGCACCCTGCCTCATCCATATACTGATTTAGAAGTGCTTTTTTTTTTTTTAAATATAATTTTTTTTATTTGTGTAAAAATAAATTAATTAATAAAAAAAATAAGGAAACAACAACCATGGAAACCAATAGTTGTCAATAATTTTCTTACAACGCTCACACACACACACACACACCTGTTTTTGTTTAGTTCTTCTCTGATGTTTGGTCAGCGATCAGTAATAGAAACATGACCCTCACCAGTCAGGACATGGCCAAAGCCGGCATGCAGCCCACTTGAGCGAATCTGAATTTCTTTTCCATCACCGAGTTATTGTATACCTGTTTGTGTGCCAGTGTCAGGCTCAGGGTTAGTAGGTGAAAGTCAGCCGGTGTTGCGAGCTCACATGACTGTCACACGTCTGTGTATTCTTGCTCCGTACGTACTTTAGCAAACTGATTGACTGAGTTTTGGATGAAATCTTTGAAGCTTGCTGTTAGCAAGTAAAGGATAAATATGTTATGAAGCACCTCCCCAGGACATTTTCCTACCCTTCGATGAACTATAAGTGCTGTTTGGTCCATCTGTTCCTTACCAAAGTTAAATATTGCTTTGTGTTAAGGTTGTGTAAACAGAAGGAAACTGGTGGTATTGCTTTGTGAACAAAGAGCTGCTTTTCCCATGATTATCGTCTTAATACAGTGGGGAGACGATAATTTTATTTCTGAAACTGGCTGCTGAACGGCTAACTTTATTAAAAGTAAAATGTAAACTTTACTCTGTTTTATTTCAATTTTTATGAACTTTCTCAAAGAATACTTCACTTTGTGTCTGAGCAGTCTGGTCAAATGAAAACACGTTTGCTTCATGTGAGCACTAATTACATTTCTTATGTTCTTTTTTTTTAACCCCTCCCCTCAACCCCCCAGGGTTTTTTTCGCCGGACCATCCGTCTGAAGCTGGAGTATGACAAGTGTGAACGTCGCTGCAAAATCCAAAAAAAGAACCGCAACAAGTGCCAATACTGCCGCTTCCAGAAGTGCCTGTCAGTGGGAATGTCCCACAATGGTGAGTCCTGGGCAGTGCTTCGAGCTCAGAAGCACACATCCACACGTCTATCTTGCTTGTTACTTGTAAACACAGACTACTTAACAGAGTAGCACAGTTGTGCTGCTGCCAGGGAAGATTGAACAGGCACGTACCCACATAATTAGCACAAATAAGCCATCAGACAGTTGGGTGTTCAGGTGCATGTTAAGGCAGGTCCCTAACTGACACCTAATTCAGGCGAATATAGATTTATATGTCGTCTTCATTTAACCTTTGGACAATTTCCACTCTTTTTATTCAGAAATAGACCAGAAACAAACCTGCAGATGGAAGGCACGCCCGTTCTCTGTCTTGGCAGTGCTAGTATCACATTGTATTATAATTACATTGGCTGAAACTGCTTGACCCATTTGGTGCAAATGTGCAAACAGGAAGGGAAAATCACATGACCTTGTGCGTCCCTCCACCCGATTTTTTTTATTTTTTATTTCCAGCTTGCAAATACTCACTAATAGTCAGATTTTGTGCAAATTTAGCACATGGAGAACATCAGGAGAGCAAATTATTAAGAGTTTAAGTGGTTCTCACTATTGCTAATTTATCACCGTTACTAGTTCGTTGAACTTCCGCATAGTTCTATTCACTTGGACACTGAAAAGAAATCTTGTGTTTTGCAGCAATAACCTCTATTTCTGTCTGTGTGTGAGGGGAGATATGCATGTTGGAACACAAGGATTTCACAATTGGAGAAGCTTAAAAGATTCCCTCCTTGGTGTGGGCTGTCTTTCTTTTAAATACAAAAATATTGTGTGAAATGATATTTACACTCAAAATATAGCACGTCATGTTGACCCTGGGCTAAGGTCATTGTGCTGATCGAAAACATGAGTGTATGTGTTTGTATGAGTGGACTTCTGCTAAAGGTATCAATGCAGCCAGTCCGTGCACACAGTGTGCAACAGCTTTGATTTCTCTCTGGAGAGATTGATCGAATATAGCCTTCTCTGTTGAGATATAGTTTAGGTTACCCCTCCTCTTATGGTTTATGTTATTGACTTCATTGAGCAAAATGTAAGCGAGTACAGGAACTTGAGGGTATGTGAGACCGTCGCAACCTTACATCCTGATCTTTGGAGGTGTGGTGACACCAGAGGACCACAGCACGGCTATTTTTGTATGTCTCTTTGTATCGATTTAGAGTCATTTACAGTAGCCACAAGTATTGCATTTTATTTTATTTTTTTAAATTTCAAATGTAAACCGATCAGACATTCAAAGTTAAAGCGTCAACAGAAAGGTGAAGAAGTTTAGAATAAAAATGGTTACATTTACATTTCAGTCTCAGCATGTAGTTTATGTAAAAGTCTTTATTTCCAAAACGTAATCGAAAAAAGGACTGGTACACCGATCAGGCAGTGATCAGACTCATCTGTTAGTGGGTGGGATATATCAGGGAGCAAATGAACATTTTGACCTTGTAGTTGACATGTTAAAATCAGGAAAAACGGGCAAGTGTGAGAATTTGAGCAAGTTTGACAAGAGCCGAATTGTGATGGCTAGATGGCTGGGTCAGAGCATCTCCAAAACTGCACCTCTTTTAGTGTGTTTCCAGTCTGCAGCGGTCAGTATCTGTCAAAGGTGATCCATGGAAAGAACAGTGGTGAACCAGTGACAGGATGATTGACGCACATGAGGAGTGAAGGATCGCCAGTGTGGTCCGGTCTAACAGACAAGCTATTGTAGCTCAAATTGGTGAAAAATATTTAATGCTGATTCTGATAGAAAGGTGTCAGAATACACAAATGAGTCAGGGATGGGCAGTCAGATTTTTTTTGTCTTTTGGGTCCTGCCATCCATGTGGATGTTACTTCACGCATACCGCCTACTTAAGCAATACTGCAGACCACGTGACCCTTTCATGGAGGCGGAATTCCCTGATGGCCTTTTTCAGCAGGATAATGCACCCTGCCACAAAGCAAAAATGGTTCAGGAATGGTTTGAGCACAAGTTTGAGGTGTTTGATCCATGGAGGCCTCACCTCTCAGCTTTGAGGACTTAAAGGATATGGTGCAAACATCTCGGTGCCAGATATCACAGCACACCTTCAGGAGTCTTTCCCTGAGGAGCCGGGCTGTTTTTAGCAGCCAAAGAGGACCAAGACAACATCTAGGCAGGTGGTCATAATGTTATCCTTCATCATGGTATATAGTGCTTTTCTACTCTAAATGAACACTCAAAGTACTTTTTAATACAAGCTTCATTCACCCAAAAATACACACATCGCACTTTTCTTTACCCAAACACTTTGTTTCTAAGCATTGCAACAGCACAAAAACTCTTTATTAGCAAAAGGGACTGAAAGTTTTCTCAAATCCAGCAACTTATTTCCTCACGCATTTCATTTGCTGACAAGACGCAGACGGCTCAGCAGACTGACGGGCTGACCCCTGCCCACCTTCAGCTCCCTTCCACGCTTATCCCCTCATACTGTTGCTTAGGAATTAGACTTACACGAAGCTTAGCATCAATCACTTCCTCACATCTTAATTGGACTTGGCTCCTGGCCAGGCGCCCACCGTGGAGCTTTACTAGCTTCAGATGATCCATCCACATTCTGAGCAGTAATCTAACGGGCCCTCGTGCTGCCTGCCAGCTCAAGGTCTCATCCTTTCGCAGTCCTCTTCAGTATGCTCGGATTCATTTTGTAAGCAACCATCAATAAATATCTGATGTTTTTTTTTTAATGCTTTTACGGGCTCATAAAAAACAGGCAGTTAGTACAGCTGGTCTCCTCACACAGACGTGCAGATTTGTGTGTGAGTAAAACAGCTTGTGCACATTTAAACTAGTGAAGAGGGGTTGGAAATAGTTCACCTCTAATCTCATTAGTCAAATGGGATCAGACAGTCTGAGCGATGCCAGCATCCTCTCATAGAGAAATAGCGCTTATTAACACATGTTGTTGAAGAACGTTTCAAGCAGATGTTGCCCACTTTGTAATTTGTGCTAACTTATGTCATTACTGTAATGCATAAAAAGTCCATTTGCCTTTCAATGGCAAGCAGACATGTTTACTGTCTCTTTTTTTTCTTCTTATCCTTGCACAATGTTTCATATAGCACAGGATATTTCTGATGCACTGAAAATTGTTACATATTTGACTGAACCTTCTATGGTAAAGTGTTTTTCCTGACCTTTTAAACTGTTTTTGTTGCTGTAGATTTATTGTACGTGTTCGGGCATAGCGAGATGTTTTGGCAAAAGCCAGGGGAACTAAATTGACTTCATGAAACAAGTCTCTTGTTTCTTCGATGTTTGTACTTTCATCCGGCTATAAGCCACTGAATTTAAGCTGGCACTGAGACGGGCAGATACAAGTTAAATTACATCTTTGATTGAGCTCAGCATTGGACGTTTATGGTGTTATCGTGGAATGTGTTCTGTTGTGTTCAGCTATAAATGCCGTTTTAACTTGTCCATTCCATCTGTGTATTCTCTTCCACTAAATTCATCCTGTGCTTGTATGTTATTCAAGAGTCCCTTCTTTAGAATACAATATAAGGCTGTCTGCACATCCTCTGTGGTGTTTGGCAACAGATATGCTTTCTGCAGTACTACCATATTAAAGTATTAGCTTTTTGAATTTGCAGAAATTGTTTATATTTTCTGGATACATTTAATATTTTGCCTTCATTTTTAAGTTTGCTTGAAACAGTTGTATTTAGCAAGGTGCTTTTACTGGAACTGCACTTGGTGTAACTGAAATAAATCTATGACTCGACACTTTTATGTCACCACAAAGTCATCTCCATCTCGCTGTGTGCTGTCCGCAGCCATCCGGTTTGGTCGGATGCCCCAGTCAGAGAAGCTCAAACTAAAGGCGGAGATGGTGACGGTGGACAAAGAGGTGGAAAACCCCCAGCTTGCTGACCAGAAGACCCTGGCCAAGCACATTTATGAGGCTTACCTGAAGAACTTCAACATGAACAAGGCCAAGGCTCGATCCATTCTCATGGGCAAGACCAACACTGCTGTACGTTGATTAGTGAGTAAAGTAATGGGTTGGTGAGTGAAAAGTGTCGCACATGTGGACCTCATATTCGCACGTTCTTCCATTTCCAGCTTTTCCTCATAGTGCGAGGTCATGTGGTTTTGTAACTTTTAATTTATTTTTTCATGTCTCAATATGACCTGGCAATCGCTCCCTTAGAGATTAGACACAGCCAGCCAATGACAAAAATAAGTTGCTCAACCAGCGGAGCAATTCAGCACACAGGATGGGCAAGGACTTACTTAAGCCTGTTACTTAGCCTTTCACTGTGCATTTCCCTTAATGTGTATGTTCTTTTTATCACCCATTCCCATTCACCCTAAAAGCATTCCCCCCTCCGATGTGCTTCTTTCCTACTGAGGGGGATAAAAAGCGGGGGGCTAGAAAAGGAGAGGTTCATGGACTGCAGCCCAGAGAGTCTGAATTCCATGGATGGATGTGTAGGTGTAAAATAGGTCAAGAGGGACAGATCGGTCCAAGTGCTCATCCAAGTTCAGGCACAGATCTTATCCACTGCTTCAAAGCTCCTGATGAACAAGCAGAGTGGGTAGAAAGTACTCAGTGACTGATTATTGTTTAACCTACCTTTGCTATCGCAGCGCTTTTACACAACTCGTAACTGCCCATAAAAGTCTTGTTGTAATCTCAATAATGTACATCTCAATAAGTCTCGTCAAATTTAACTTTACTCATACAGAGACTATTAAATATACATGTGTGTATATATATGTCTTGATCTGGATACAAATGCTTGTCACTTCAACCCAGGCCTAAAGGTCTCACCAATGAGTAAATAGCAAGTTTCTGCATTGTGAAAACTTTATAAGTGAAGATTAGTATCCCCCCCCTGCTTTGACGTGTTACTCCACTGCAGCGTCTTCTGTTTAGAAAACAATTCAAATGATTGCAATGCCAGTACACATTTGTGTAGTTCATGTGGCAAGCAGTGATATAATATAAGGACAGTTCCTGAAAAGTGTATCGTGTGACAAATTGGAATCAGCAACAAGTTGTGGAAAACACTAGTTTTGCTATTTCACTTAAGAGAAATAGAAAGACGCTTTTCAAAAGAATTCCACCTATTTAGTCTTTCTTTTAATGCATCACAATAATAATTCTAGCGAGTTTTACTCAAAAATATGTTGTGCTCAAAAAGCAGAGTATACACGCTTTGACTTCTGGAGCTGTGAACCTTTTTTGATCTTCTCCTCATCTGAACCTCCGCTATCGAATCAAGGAATGTTAGCATGACGTAAAAGTACAAAATTAACCACCTCAGCGTTGTGTTGCGCATACCTTCCCTTGTTACTCTAGCCCACAGTTAGAGCAGCATTCATGAGTCAGAGCTCCGATGTGCAGCAGCAGGTGTAAAGCTGTTCATCGAAATGCTGTAACTTGTCCTCTGTGGGAACAGTGACATAACCGAAACACCCGTTAACTGCCCACGATGCTTTTGTATGGTTTCTGTACAGGTACACTCACTGTAAACAGACCTCTTGACAGGGCACTGGGCACAGTGTCAACATTTAAAATTTTAGACATTTTGAATTCAACTCTGTGTTCATGCTGCATTTCTTTGAGCTCTAACTGTGCCTTCAGTTGTGGATATTGTGAGTAACATCTAATTTTTTTTTTTAATTGTCTTGGTCGATGATTTCGTTGTTGTGACAATGCTTCTTGGAAATAAATTTTATACTGTTGGAAAGCCTGTTTGTTTGCCCAACAATGGCGCCAGAAAATGACAGAAAATGCATTTGTGGGTTGCGCATATGAAAAACAAAAAAAACCCCCAAAAGCCAAATCTTTACGTTCCAGATTTACTGCCAAGAACAGTTGTTACAACAAAGAAATAATTGATCAAACACAAATTTCCTTACTTTTTGTGCGAGGTTTATAATTATAGTTACCTACAATCATATATTTCTTATTTTTCTATATAAATATAATTGAATTCAGCAGAACTTCAAGCACGTAATAGTGAGCTGGTTTTTTTCAAGCACCGTAACAGCTCTGACTCAGGGCATGGATATGGGACCTCTGTGGGTGTCCAGCGGTTTTTGGCACTAGAACATTGGCGACGGATCCTCTGGGCCACATGTCCCCGCTTGGTTCACTCGGATTTGGAATTAGTGGAATGTGTGCATCAGCATCTAAGTTTAAGTAAGTTTTAGCTGTTCAAGTAACTTCCACATGAATTCAAGCATTGCGTTGTGATGAGATGATCACTGTTGCACTTTGTGCCTGTTTGTGGGTTTAATGATGTGGCTGGTGTGTGTGTGTAGCAGGAAAATGAAGGACAGTACGCGTGTCATCGCGGAAACAAAACATTCAGATGTCAATAAGGGCTCTAGGCTTAGCCTTTCCTCTCAGTGAAGATTATTATCTGTAAACACTCCAGTCAGTCAGTTATTCACGTTGGCAAGTTTGCTGAGTCGGCATGTTCCATGTCAGGTCTCGTCTGTCACGAATCGTCTTTTGTTAACAGGCCAAAATCCCAGTTCTCGCTTCTATAACCTGTGTTGCATTTCAGCTGAGACACATTTTTAACAAAGCATTATATTTTTAGTTTTATAGTGACGTTTATTTCCCTACCATCCACAGCCTTTTGTCATTCACGACATGGAGACCCTCCAGCTGGCAGAGCAGACACTGGCGGCCAAGATGGTCGGCTCCGTGGGAGCGATGAAGGACAAGGAGGTGGAGGTTCGGATTTTCCACTGCTGCCAGTGCACGTCGGTGGAAACCGTCACGGAGCTCACAGAGTTTGCAAAGTCCGTCCCCGGGTTCTCGAGCTTGGACCTCAACGATCAGGTGACTCTTTTGAAATACGGAGTGTACGAAGCCATTTTCGCCATGCTCGCCTCCAGTATGAACAAGGACGGGCTTCTTGTAGCGTACGGCTCGGGCTTCATCACCCGGGAATTCCTCAAGAGCCTGCGTCGACCGTTCAGCGACATGATGGAGCCAAAGTTCCAGTTTGCCATGAAGTTTAATGCGCTGGAGTTGGACGACAGTGATCTGGCTCTCTTTGTGGCTGCCATCATCTGCTGTGGCGGTGAGGAAATTTGTTGCATGCATTCTTCAGTATCCTATAAAATCCTTTTTACATTACAAAAGATGATGATGTTTCTCTCATTTTCATTTTGGCTAGACCGGCCAGGCCTGGTGAATGTGGCACACATCGAGGTGATGCAGGAGAGCATCGTCCAGGTCCTGCAGCTCCATCTGCTGGCCAATCACCCTGATGACACTTTCCTCTTCCCCAAGCTGCTGCAGAAACTAGCTGACCTGAGGCAGTTAGTCACTGAGCACGCACAGCTTGTGCAGGAGATCAAAAAGACAGAGGACACCTCACTGCATCCGCTCCTGCAGGAGATCTACAGAGACATGTACTGAAGACTTTGGAGGTATAACCACAGTAGGAAAACAAGAAACCATCTCCTTCTGAGCGGGGACTTGAAAAGAAGAGGAGACGTCCACATACTGGGTTTGAACCACTTAACCTCTGACCCTAAAGGGTTAGCTTTGGTGTCTGTCCAGTGTAAGGGAACCTAAAGGTGAAGAAAAAGGAGGCTGATGATTCATTTGATTTGACAAAGTGCTTTCCACTTCATTGTGTGTGAACCTTATCAGGCAGAAGAATCATGTATGCTAAGATACTTTGTACAGCTGATTGAGCCCCTGTCCAGACACCACTGAATGCAATCTCTGACCAAACTCTAAATGTTCTTTTTTCCATATTTTTTTTAAAACGTCTGTAAGGTCACCTCCTTGGTGAAACCCTGAGGTAACCCTAATTTGAAGAACAAAAGTGAACTTTATAATTGCCACTCCAGCCGATTGTTTTACAGCAACGAGCCATATGCCCGAATAACTTAATAACAGCAGCAATTATGCAGTTTAAATCAAGGCAGCTTCTCCTCAATTGGCTACCAAAATGTGGCCGGTTGAGGAGCCAGTGGTTATGAGCACACCAGCCCGCCACCGTGATTCTCAAGCTTTTCTGTGGAGTCACGTCCTGAACATAACCATTTTATCTGTACGTCATGTCCCCGAAGTCATACTTCTTAATGACACAGTAGAAATTGCCATCATCATTATTATTATTTAATTTTAATATTCTTAACAAGAAATACGACTTAGTTCTTAAGTTGTCCACAAACTGTACTGGGAATGCTATTTTTTATTTTTTTTAAATTAGGTAGCAGTGCCCAAAGTTCAGACTCACTGTGTACATGCACCACAATGCACTGAAGCACAAGCATGCCTGTGATATGTTAATGTGACACTTTTCTAATGGAGGTTTCAAAGGACAAAAAAGACATACACAGGTGTTTAGCACTCCCTCCTGATGTGTGTTCTGGTATTAAAGGGCTAACACTGTTATTAACCACAATACAACTCTGACACGGGCGACACATGAATTCACTCAGCGAATCTCTCTCTCTCTCTCTCTGTTATTGTGTTTAACTGTCTGTTTGGTCCTCATAACACACGTGTTAGTTAAGATTTAACAATCTTATGTGCACATTTTTCCCTGATGAAAATGTAATTGTTTTTATTTTTCCCAGCTAAGAGAAAACCACAGTGATAAGGCCTCATTGGTGAAACATCTAGTTTGTTAGTTGAAAGGTTGTCACACTTTCATTTGTTTAGTTTTCTCTGTGAAATCACTTGGCCAGTTATAGAAGACAGTCAATCTGGACGTATGCAGGTAAAAGAAAAATGAGTCTGTAGCCCTTTTCCTACTCAGTTATTCTCTGGCTTTTTGCTATCTAACAAAATAGGCACATTTCCATGTGAAAGTGCCGCTCCTGCATTTTGTTGTCGCACTGCCTTCTAATATAAAATACATACGGTGGACATCAGAGGACCTATGTTAAGGGAATGCTGAAAACATGCATAGTTTTCTGATAGTTCGGATCATACACATCTGACTCTCTGTGAGAGGGCGCTACTCCTTTTCTGCCTCATCACTCACACTGTCCTGAAATGATCATTGAATTCAGAGAAATGTTCCTTATGTTTGTAACACATCGCAACATCAGAGCGGGCTTTACATAACTGAAGCTTTCACACTGACTGCTCACCCCAGCTTTTAACTCTCGTGGTAAACAAGGTACTAATGATGATGGACTTTTGTATTCGTAAGTTGGGTGAATACTTTCAGATGTTTGAACATTTACAGTAAATGTAGTTATGTACTGTTTTTTTTTTTCTTGGTCTAAATGCGTCATGCTTGTCTTTGAATCAAATCGTATTTTTATACTGAAGTATGAATATATATATATATATATATATATATAAATATATAAATCTCACATGTGTTTAGTTGAAATGGCACAGCTGAAGAGTACATTGTAAATAGACTTAAGGTGTAACAGGGCAACTGGTAATCTGCATATCCATAGATCAGAATTTTTGAAATGGAGAGTCATCTAGACCATAATGTGCATTCAGTTCCTTCAAGTTGCACTTCGTTTATCTGTCGAATTAAGCACTAGAGTTTTAAACTGCAAGCATGCGTGGTCTGCGCAGGGCTACACTAGCTTACACGTTTGAGTGGCTAGTTATAAACTTGACCTCTGTGACCTTTTGATTACCATGAAGAGTAAAAAGGAACAAAACATTTCATAGGAAATGTGAAGGCACAGCTTAGCACTGATCATCCAGTACTAATCCCTTCTTCTAATGCTTTTATCTCAGGTTGTACATAAGAAAACAAAGGGGGTAATATATGCACAGATTGGGGGGGTGGGGGGGTCACATAATCTCTGTTGGTTTATAGAGAAACTGAATGCACTCATAATGTAATTTGCCATTAAATCACATGCTATAGCAGTAAATGTGTTGCAGTAATGAGAAAAACACGTATATTGTTTTACAATTCTGATCTCATCGTGCTTTTTCTCTTTGTTTTTGTCTGACTTTTCTCACTCGCTGCTATATTGTACTAACTTACCAAGCATTTCTTATGCCATAAGTAGATTACTGATCTTTAAACTGCCTCTACTTGCATATATCTGGTCACAGAATGTCAGACCCACTTCAGCGCAGCTCAGTTTTTAACCTTGCAGATTTCCTGGGACTCGCTTATCCCAGGTGTGCTCGGGGAAAAACCACAAACCTGTGTGTGCCTTAGTGTGTGCCATAAAACACCAGATTTAAAAAAAAAATAAAAAAAAGTTTCTTGCGCACACACGTGTAAACTGTTGGCATCTTCAGCTAGATTTAGCTGTTTGTGACACAAAAGGGTCCCACAGGCTGGAAAATAATGTCACTGTACATTCTATACAATGTGCACCCTTCTGGGCAGTAACAGTGAAGGATTTGCTTTTCAAAAATACAGACTTTTTAAATGTTAAACATTTAAAAAAAAACTGCTAGAAACTTTATCAACAAGGCAACTTAAAATGTCAACAAGATGTCATGTAAATTTGCAAAGTCAGCTTTCCCTTAAGAATGTTTTTTTGTGTGTTGAACTGTCAAGGGACTTTTAAACTTTTATCAGGGAATCGTAGTCTTCCTTTGTTGAACTAGCTCAGGATATAGGACAGTACTGTTTTCCCTTCCTCGTTCACTCTGGAGTGAGTATAGAGTGCTCTGCCTTACAATACGCATACACCAACAACAATACAGATTAAGATTACCTTTATTTTTGTTTTTCCTGAACTGAAAGAAAGAAAAGAAAAACTTGGGCTTACTTGGGGCAGCAGTTATAGGATTTAGAAACGTGATTTTTTTTTCTCTCCTGAGTTAAACTTGTTTCTGTGGCTGTAGTGTCATGCAGAGACCATGGAGTCTCCCTTTTGATGTGTCGTTAATGTGTACTGTGGCTTGATAACAATACTGTAAATGTTTGATGAATGTATATTTAGTCATTTAAACGATGAAACAAATTGAGATTGAATGGATTTAAAAATAAAGTGATTTTAAAATCTGCTACGTATCGTGTGTTCAGACTTTAGTAGGTAACGCCAGTCAGTGCAAGTTATTTTTATTATAACATTACCTTATTTACTTTTTATACCAGAGCTAGGTTTCTAGTTCAGATGCATCTTTACGACACCAAGATGTGCGCATACAAAACCAAGGTGCCATCAACAAGACTGCTGAGGGACATTTAACCACATATTAGATGAGCTGTATGTATACTTTTGATCCTGTGGGTCATTTTAAAACGGGTGACTCCAGCAAACTGGTAGTCCAAACTGCAGAACCCTGGATTTGCTGCTGAGCCTTTTCTTTATGCCCAATTCATCCATGACTGTCAACCTTCCCGTGTGACAAACACCATTAGTTCACACAACGGTCATTGGCCTGATCTCCAGTTATGATGAGACTGCATACAGAGATAAAGTGCAGAACCTAATGGCACGGTGCACCACTAACAACCTCACCACACACACACTGTCTCCTTGGTAGCAAAACCAAGGAGATTGTGGTGGACTTCAGACCGTCTAAGACATAGGTGTCAAACTCTGGCCCGCAGCCTAATTACATTTGGCCCGCGAAGCCATACCAAATTACTATTAGAGCTGGCCTACTGGTATTATACAGCTAATATATATATTGTTTAGTATTAAGCGTTGCTTGTTCCATATTCAGTTTTCCAGCAAAACTTATTTGAGTCCATAAGAAAAGATTCATTCCTATATCTGGAGGAAGATTTTTTTTTTTTATAAATATTAATGTTATCCCGTGACTTTGTTCCAGTTTTGAATTTTGGCCCACTGTGTAGTTGAGTTTGACACCCCTGGTCTAAGAGAACAGACACAGGTCCTGTGTACATCAACAAAGAGGCTGTTGAAAGAGCCTATAACTCTAAATTCCTCTGTGTGCATATTAAAGATGAACACTCTTGGTCCAAGCAAAGTCATTTCGTTGTTTTGCTTCCCTGCGCATCAGAGGGGGAAAATAGCTCAAAGAAATCATTAAAAGTCCAAACTGACCACAGCATTCATGCCCACGATAAGTATATGTAAACTGCGGGTAGTACACCCAAGCGTTTCCTTGAGAACCACCGCACCAGAGGGCGCTCTGCTCCTACCAAACGACCCAAGCTTCTACTCAGTTCCACCTCCGTGTTCTTGTCACATTGTCCAACATGGCTGCGTCCATGGTGGGTATCTGCTGTTATGTGTGGCGGCGTGGCTCTTGTAATCTTCTCGGGCCGGCCACTCTTTGCCTCACACTCAGGTCTAAATTTCACTCTTCTTCTTCCGCGCACCACGGGCTGCTTCTCTCTCTGCACAAACGCGGCGTTCTGAAAGACTCATTCCCAGAAAACGCAGCCCAAGAGCAGCTCCCCCGGCTGCTCCAGTCCGGTGCTCAGACGGTATACTGCGGATTTGACCCCACAGCCGACAGTCTCCATGTGGGGAACTTGCTCGCTCTCATCGGCCTGCTGCACTTCCGAGGCGCCGGACACCATGTGATCGCGGTGCTCGGAGGAGCCACGGCACAAATCGGAGATCCGAGCGGGAAGACGAGCGAGCGGGAGCAGCTGTCCGCGGACGTGGTGGAGGCGAACATCCACAGCATCCGGGAGAGCATTCAGATGATCTTCACCAACCACGAGCTGCACTTTCACGACGGTTCCAGGCCGCTGGGAGCCGTGACTGTTCTAAACAACCTGAGCTGGTATAAGAACTGGGGCGTGGTGGGGTTTCTGTCGGAGGCTGGAAGACACTTCAGGATGGGCACCATGCTCAGCCGCCACAGCGTGCAGTCCAGGCTAAAGAGCGCCGAGGGCATGAGCCTGACAGAGTTCACCTACCAGGTGTTCCAAGCTTATGACTTCCACCACCTGAACCAAATATACGGCTGCAAGATTCAGCTTGGAGGCACCGACCAACTGGGCAACTTGATGTCTGGCCATGAGTACATTCACAAGTAAATGTTTTTCCAAGCCCACTACTGTTACAGTACTGGGCTAATTAATTCATAATTACCTGTCCCTGATAAGCCTGCAGTCCACCTTTTGAAGCAGGACTAGGCTATTTTTGTGTGGATAAACCCTGCATGTATTTCAGACTCCATTATAAAATCTGCAAATTCACTATATATTCTTGATCATTAGATGCACATACATCAAATTGTTTTGAGACATTAAGTTCTACACCCAATTATACCACCAAGATGTTTTTGGGTTGGGGTTGTTTTTTTTTTTGCCTGTCTCTCTACCAACCAAATCACACACATGCCTGCCAGATTTACCCTGAAGGCTGCCTTGAAACACTGAAAATGTTATTTTTCTCCAGAGTAAGCGGCGAGGAGGTGTACGGCCTGACCATCCCGTTAGTTACCAGCACTGTCGGGGACAAGCTGGGGAAAACTGCAGGCAATGCAGTGTGGCTCAACAGAGATAAGACGTCACCCTTTGAACTCTACCAGTTCTTTCTCAGGCAGCCTGATGCCAGTGTGGAAGGGTATGTGGAAGTGAAGGCTGATCATGTTTGTTGAGTTTTAATGAAAGTGCAATATCCACAAACGTCTCATCGCAACCCTGTTTTTATCCGAAAGTAAGTATTCGGTGCACAGTCATAGGATGCTGAGGTGTACTGTGTGGGCTGTTTTTTTTTTTTTGTAGGTATCTGAAGTTGTTCACCTTTCTGCCTTTGGCAGAGGTAGAGAAACTGATGGAGCAACAGAGAGAAGATCCAAGTAAACGCCTCGCCCACAAAAGACTGGCTGCTGAAGTGACAAAACTGGTGCATGGAAAGGAGGGCCTGGAGACTGCAAAGAGGTTAGAATTGATCTGTGTGTTTATTCCCCTAAATTATACATTTTATTTTCTTGAATCCTCATCTAGAGCTCTTTTACGCTGTAACTTCTTAGAGTCAAAGTGCATTGTGTTTAGAACAGCAGGACTATGCTCTGCCAAAAAGTGGAAAATGTTATGCCTGCAGTACAGTAAGAGGAAAGTGCTCATTGCTGTAGTCTTTGTTTGCTGTGGCTGCCCATGTCCTCTGTCTTCCATGTGGACAGAATGGTCATATTTAATGTCGTCATTGCAGATGCACCAATGCACTTTATCACAGCAGCGTGCAAGCCTTGGAGGAAATGAGTGATGAGGAGCTTCAGGAACTCTTCAGGGAGGCACCTTTCCATGAGCTGCTGTTGGAGCCGGGGACAACTGTTATAGATGCCTGCCGCAAGGTCGGCGCCATCCCTGAGGGTCCCAGAGGGTAAGCACCCCAGTTCTCCTTTATCTAAATGCGGTACCAGAGTGGTATGTAGTGCTTTGATAGAGCTTGTTAGTGTGAGCATACATGCACCCAGAGATCCACAGTGTAATCTTTTGTGTATGGTGTGTAATGCAGTTTCTGGGAAATAGAGGTGGGGGGATTGATCCAAATGTCGATAGCACCGATACCAAAGTTGGTATTTGTATCAGAACGAGAGTAGCAAGATAAGATCGATACTTTGTTTCTATCCTCCAGCCCGCTGAATTTTGTTAAGCAAATAATTTTTTAGTAAATGAAGCTAAAATCTTCAATGAAAAACATCTGAACCTTTTTGAGTTGACTGTCACAGCTATTTTATTTCTATCCTGTAGAACACAAGTGCTGAAGAGTAGTGTTTTTTTGCAGCAGGTGCAGGAGTTTGTGGTCTCTTTGTTCTTCAGTGATAACGCTCACAGGTAGCCACAACAACTTCTTTGTGTCCGAGGTGTAACGATAACACCCAGTCACGATCACGCAGTCAAATTTCATAAGCTGGTTTCCTGAAAGAAAAAAAAAAAAGAAGCATTGCTTGTGTTAGCTGGGTTGCAGCTGCCCCTACAGCCTGTAACCATGTAACAGTTTGATGTGTGCCTTTAGTGCAACGATAGCAACCAGTCACATTCACGCCGCCACATTTCAAAAAGCTTCTTTTGTAGAAAACAAAAGCGTTTTCTTTGATTCTAGCTCTGCTGTCATGTAGCTACAGCCAAGATAACTGCCACATCTAAGGTGTATAATGTAGCAACAGCCCTGCAACATGTAAACAGTTAAATGTGTCATAATTATAGCTTACCAGCATAAAAATGTCATGATCAGATTAACGTATTTTCAAAAATGTTGTTGAAAAGTACGTTGTTTCCTTCTTCTGGCTACTACCCAAGCCATGCAAAACTGCAAAATGAACCCAAATCATCAGCCCTCCACCGCCGTGCTTGACAGTCAGTATGAGATGTTTGTGATTTCCTGTATTTGGTTCACTCCAAATGTGAAGGTCAAGTATATATCCACATTGGTCGTGTTTATTCAAAGGACAGCTTGCTTGTTTTTTAAGGAGAGAGGAGGCTTTCTTCTGGTAACGATTCCAAATAAGACTTGTTAACTCTTTTCTAATTGTACTATCATGAACTTCCGCATTTAAAAATGCTAACAAAGGCCTCTACTGTCTGTGATGTATCTCTTGGGTTTTTTGGAGTTTCTCTGAACATTGCATAGTCTGACCTTTGCTGGGATGTGCACTTATCTGAGGATTGATAGCTCCCTTGAATGTTTCCGAGTTGTGAATAATCATTCTGACTGTACAGAGATGGAGTTGAAATTATTTGACCTTATGACCTTGTTAAAGCCACTGCTGTCTTTCCTCCTTGGCACTATGTTAACATGTGCCCGAATGCCTCAGACCAGTAAACTGCCAAAACCTTTATAGAGGTGCTCACACTTGTAGATCAGTTAAGTCCATTTGATTAGCAGCTCCTGGATCCTCCCCACTCTCTAAATTCCTGTGGAAGAATACAGGGTGTGCTTTCTTTTTCACATGACTTTTAGATTTTCTTTTTCAAGATGAAACCCTGTCCTAACTGATGGTGTAAATGTTTGTGTGCAGGTATCAAATGGTTTCAGATGGAGCAGTGTGGATCAACCACACACGTACAGACAACCCGGAGCAGGTACTGATCCCCAAACTCCACATCCTGGCTAATGGACTCACGCTGCTCAGAGTGGGCAAGAAGAACTTCTACATTATCAAGTGGCTTAGCCTCTGACGGTGCCTTATCAAGCAGGAGACCACTATATTATAATGGACTAACTGGGAAGGTAGGCGACTACACCTCAGCAGAGTCAGGAAGGATCATTTCCATTTTTTTGGATATAAATATGTGTATGTACAGATTAAATGTTTATTTAAAACATTTCTATTAAAAGCGTTTGATATCACGATTGCTTCCTGGTTACTTTGTATGGACATTGAGAGGCGGTGTGATGACCACTAGGGGGCATCATTGCCCCAGAATTAATGGTGGCCAGCCAGCAGCCACAGCTGCAGCACATAGCCTGCTGTGACCTCTTAAGTAAATAATTGCTCACAGTAAAATTAAATTGCATCATTTCTTGCAGGTTGCTTGCTTCTATTTTAAGCAAATCCAATTTGTTTCATCTTGATCAGAACCTGAGGCGAGCATCTTTTTTGACATCACTCTTGTTTTGGGGGCTTTTTTTGTTTGTTTTTTTCCCCTTCAGTGGAAAAGTGTAAAACTTGGACGATAAAGAAAAAGAAGCTGGAAAAAAAAGCTTGATAAATTTAAAAACAAACAGTACTTTTGCTTGAAGATCACATTTTTAAATAGAGCCTTATATAAGAAACAAAGAAGTTTGGACTATTATTTTCAAATTCAATTCAAAGCAGGAATTTGTACATTATTGTTGACCTGACTTGTGTTGAAAGCAACACATCTGCTCATTTTTAGCAGATTACTGATCCCTCCTCCTTGCAGGTAATGATCAAAACATTTAATCTAGTGTCCTCAATATGAGAGTCAGTGTAAATTTAGAAATCACTGCTTTGCACTTTGGCACACCCTGCCTACTTTTTTCCAGATTAGGGTTAAAAACATAAAATTAAAATTTTCCATATTTTTCTTTTTTTTTATTGGTAATTTCTAATGGGATCTGGATAACGCTAGGGATTTGTGCGGACCTGCCAAGTTTTTCCTGAGGTGTCGGGGGAAAAAACTTTAACATTGAGTACTTTCGGCTTCTTTTTTTTTTTTTTTTT
>NW_005187428.1:4235553-4250969 GCF_000239375.1 Pundamilia nyererei | reverse complement strand
TTTTTTGTTTTGTTTTTTCGCTCTGGGTTCTGGTGGCAGTGTGGACAGAGTCTGATGTGTGCTGACCTTGACCTTAACCACTGAGGTGCAGATAATTGGTGGAAATGGCATGTCATAAAGATACACATTAGCCAGATTGGCACAATTTTTTTTTTTGTTTGTTCTTTTTGTTTTAAGTTAATTGTTCTGCACCTGTTAGGAATGATTTGTTATGCTATTTTTTATTTCAAAGATTATAATTTTTCTTATTTGGCACAGCCATGACAACATTTATTATCAATAACCTTTTTTTGTACATCCTCTTCCCCCACTCAGTTATTTATTATACGTTAAATACAGAGTTACATATATACATGACACTCACACGCTGATATTTTTTTTGTTTTAAGGGTAAAGGAGAAAAAAAGAAATCAGAGCGGCTTAATTTAGCCGGTCCACCTTAAGAAAAGTAGGCGGGCTTAAAAACTCTGACCAATGAGCGACCTCTTCGGGAATTTAAATAGCTCAGCATGTCAATCATGCCCCTACCCCCACATCAACCTTTCGCCATATTGGGCGAAAGAGAAGGGCTGTCTGCAGTTTCTCTCGCTACGGGACAAAATTGACAGAGCACCTTCAGTTCCTGAGCACTTTGTTTTGATGAGACTACGCAGGGCTTCACAACACGGCGGCTGTTCGCGTCTGCATTCCGACGTATGCATGGCATAACGCGTTTCACGCTTGTTTTGGAGCTTTCTCAGCGACGAGGAGATAACCGTTGTTTTTGAGTGTTGTGTGTGTGTGTGCGCGCTGCCTTTTTGTTTTTGTTTTTTCCCTCCTCGTGAAAAACTGGACGCTCCAGGCTGTTTTAAAAAATTGCGTGTTTTGCTGGAGCAAAATGTCAGATGTTCGACTTTCAAACGGGAGCCCGACGCTGGAGCGGACGGACTCACGGCTGTCTGAACACCCGAAACCGTCAGCCTGCAGGAGCCTCTTCGGCTCGGTGGATCACGAAGAGTTAAAGAGGGATTTAAAGGGACATTTGCGGGAGTTGGAAGAGCGCGCCTCCGACCACTGGGGCTTCGACTTCGCCACTGACACGCCGAGGGCCAACTCCAGGTTCGAGTGGAAACTAGTGGATTGCAGAGACCTGCCGGGCTTCTACACTCGGCAGCCGCTTACGAAGAAAGGCGTCTGCTCCACTGGGAATAACAATGTGGATCTTAACGGGAATCACAGTTGTGTTGTGGTGCCTCCGAGCGAAGATCCCGACAGGGCTGACGGGCAAATGGAGTGCACGGAACAGTGTACAGCGCTGAGGAAAAGACACGCGTGTCACGGTACTACATACGCTCCAGTTTAACCCGTTTACATCAGTTGTTTCTGAGCAACGCAGCTGATCGCGTATTGATTTGTGCACCGAAAATAACATTTTGAAAATCATGGCCCCAAAAAGCACTGTAAAGAGTGGGGTTTGCCTGCAACACTATACCACTATTTTTTTTTTTTTTTTTTGAGATGTGGCGATTTTTTTTTTTTTTTTTTTTTTTTTTTTGCTTTTTGCAGGCTCCCCTGTTCCGAGCAAGAGGTCACACAGCAGCTCAGATGTTAGTTGTCCGAGTCGGAGTCACTCTGCAGAGCACACGCCCAGAAAGACCAGTCCCAAGA
Source organism: Pundamilia nyererei (assembly GCF_000239375.1). NCBI lineage: Eukaryota > Metazoa > Chordata > Actinopteri > Cichliformes > Cichlidae > Pundamilia > Pundamilia nyererei. The sequence continues at coordinate 4,249,322 of NW_005187428.1, read as the reverse complement.
GGAAAACGTGAGAAAAGGTAAAGACTGTTCATGCAATATTTTTCCTTTTTTAATCATATTTTTCTTAAGGAAAAGCAAAGATTTCGTAACAAAAAAAAATAGGTCTGTGCATAGTGTAACTACAGTAGGCTGTTTACTGGCTACTCCATCTCCCAACTGGGGGTATCTTTTGGAAAACGAGTAAATCTGCAAAAACATCTGGTTATTCGTTTACTGGAAAATTGATACCGCTTTTAAACCATTAGGAGGCATTCTAATTCAGCTTAAACACCCTTTCAGTTCACTTAAATACGATTTGGATGTTACACAGCTTTGACAGTCTGCATACTTTTGTGCACGTCCTTCAAATGTGCTGTCAGTCTGTCTCATTCATTAATGAGCGGGGACAGAAACATGAGGGAGTAAAAGGGGTTCTTAGGGTTGTTGGGGGGGTTGGTTTTTAATTTTCCACTCGGACAGAGAGAGCTCTGTCGATACACTGCGATCGAGGTGAAACAGGGGAAGGAAAAACAAACGAACAAATAATGCCTGTACATTTTAAAGATCTTTAACATTTAACCGCTGTCTGACACGGTGAGTCCGTCGAGTTTCCGTCGAAACTTGTAAACAACAAGTGCTGAACAACAGTGTAGTAGTGTAACACGTCAGCAACTGAGAGCAGAGCAGGGACGGGAAGGGGCTGGTCTCTGTGCAGTGCTGCACACGCGTTGCACACTAACGTTACAACACACATCTGTCCCTGCCGGTGGAGAGTGTGCAGAAGAGTCGTGCAGGTCTGAAAGCAAGTGTGTGGGTGTGTGTGTACTGGCCAGGGCGACGGCCAATAGGCATGCAATCAGCATTGTTATGGCAGGATGTCAACTGTCAAAGCTGGGGGGTGGTCACTTCTATTTAATGCATTTTATTTATTTCTATTTTTTTTTTAATTGTAGAAATCAAAAAATACCCCCAAACAAGGCTGTCTCATAGGCATTTTCAGATCTTTTCATGATTAAATAGGGGTGCTAATGTAAAACTATACCAGGTTTTCTTTTTTGATATCAGTTTTTATTTATGTATTAATACATGTACAAAACTAATTAGTTCATTCAGGTCTCCTGCTGCTCTGAGGTTTACCCCTTAGACCACACTAAGTTCATTTTATTTATTCATTTATTTGTTTGCAGAAATTGTTGCACAATGCCCACATTAGTGTCATCATTGCAACCTCTTATGCTTCTCTTTTCTTTCTTTCATCTGTTTTGTCTCACAGAACTGAAGATGAATGCCTCCCCCCTCCTTGTTTAACATGGAGAAACCTCAGTCTTGGCTGGTTTGTTTTTTGTTTTTGTTTTAGGGTTTGTTTGTTTTTGTTTTTTTGTAATTTCTTTTGTTTGTTTGCTTTTAGTCTAGTGTTTTGTTTTGTTTTGTGGGGGGGTTTGTTTTGTTTTTTGGAAGAGGATCTACACAGCATCCGAAACATATCAACCTTCCTGAAGATTGGGAAGGACGCTGTTGAAGCACTGAATAGAAACACTAAATTTTTTTGGCACTTAATTAAAAGTTACTTCCTCTAAAAGCAGTCGATGTAGCAGTGTGCAATTAGGTTTAATTTACTTTTTTGCTCCTTTTTTTTTCTTTTTTTTTAACTACCTGTGTGTAAATAAAAAAAATATATATATATAAATATATAAACATATATTATTTCTCTCCATATGTAGCACATAAGACATTATGATTTAAAAAGAAATCCTTTATGTAAAACGGTGTGAATTTTGATTTGACTTGAATTGCAATGTTTGATAAATGTTTCCAAAATGCTGTTGTCTTGTTTTAATTTTTTTTTCTTTTTTTTTGGGGGGGGGGGGTGTTGACACAGTCCCTAATTGCTACATTTAAAACACAAATTTTGGCTTCTTACGGTTTCTTAATAGTGTTTCTTCCCTCGTCATCTTCCTAACTCAGCGTTGAAGAATGGTACAAATGTAGCGTTTTTTGTTTTTTAATAATTTTTTTCCCCCTTTTCTGCTAAGTCTAGTGTCACCAAGTGTAAATTCTCCTATACGATCTAGTTTAACAGGAAGAAGTGTAATATTTGTGTAAGGACAGTCTTTAAGTCCCTTGATATTTATTTTGTAATTGAGGTGCTTTTAGCATCAGCTTAATCCTGGAATAAGATTTTTTTTTTTTTTTTTTTTTTTTTTTTTTTTTTTTCCCCTCCCACGCTCTGGAGTTGCGAGGTACTCAGATATTGAAGGACAAAGACTATACAAACTGCACAGGTTGAGTTCTCTTTGACTGTTCCTATTGTTTGATGAACATTAAGGCTTGTGAGGGGTTTTGTTTGTTTTTGGTTTTTTTTGGTTTTTTTGTTAAAGGGTTGAATGTCCTACAATACCAAATACATGGTTGCATCAATATATTTGCCAGCACTGCTTGTGCTCTTCAATTGACTTCACATTGTGTTACTTTGTGATAACCGAGAGATGTTTGTACTTTTCTCATCAATGTTGTTAGCCTGCTGAGGATGCACATGAGCATCTAAAAGCTTCCCTTTATTTGCCTGAAGTGTGGTTTATTTTATTTTTTATTTTTTTTGAAAAAGACCAGGGTACACCTAAATGGAGACAGAAAACAGCTCGTCTCTGAAATGCAGTCACCATGCCTGTGTATTATGTAAATCTTTGCAATGTACCTTTGTACATAATTTTGTAAAAACACTGAGAAATATACTAACTTATTTATGTCAAGCCTTTTTTTTTTCTTTTTTTTTAATGTAGAATAAAAAAATATGGGTTTTTGATTACGGTTATCCAAAGTGGCATTTACTTTATTATAATTGTTTTATTTTGTAAAACCATATTTTTGGTAGTGTTTTGTTTCTTTTCTTATAAAGGTTGCAAACTGAGCCTGGTAAAATATTTTGATGTGCATTTTTTTTTTTTTTTTAATGTGTGGTTATAAAATGTATTGCAATCAATTAAAAAAGAAAAAAAATGAGTTGTGGTTCCTTCTTACACTCGGTGTAAATTACACACTTGGTTTGTAGAAAAATAGGATGAAAATAGTTTTTGCTTTGTTCATTCCCCAAATCATTGGGACGTACAAAGTATTTGCAACAGCTGTGTGGGTGGACTTCCTGGAATAATACAGTGACACTCCCAATATAATTCCATCAGCACTATGAGCAGCAGGTTGACACTTTAGTCATCCAATCAAAAAGACAGTGGGGAAAGCAGACCACTCGCTGCAGCCAGTAACATTTAGTAATTTATGGGTAAGGCTTTCATTTGCTTTTAATCTCAGTACAAGAGTCTTTTGAATGCAAAGTAAAACAAGGCAAGTCAGGTTTTTTGTTTTGTTAGGCTTTTATTTTTTATTTTTTTTATTACCATTTGTTTTTTCTTTTTCACTATTTACATGGGCTTAGTTGCATCTGTCTGTGTCTATAAAAAGTGTGTGTGTGTGTAAGAAAATAAGGGAGTGTGTAACTGGAAGACCCAGAGTGATTTTTTTTTAAAAACTTTTCTTTCATACATGTGTCTCCTATAATATATCAAATTCATCAAAATTTTATTTTTATAAATTTTTATTTAATTCAAGTAATTTTTTGAATGTGCACAATGCAATGTGCACACAAGCTCAGTATTGTACTTATATACATTTTAATCTTCGAACTGAAAAATCTTAATTATGTCTTTTATATGTTTAAAATTAATTCACATAGGTATTGATTTGGTTTGACCCTTAATCAGTCAAAATTATAATTTGCATTTTTTTTTGTAATTAAATCACCTACAGTAATCCACTTGAAACATGAAAAAGATCAAATAAAGGATGAATTAGTAAATGAAAGGTGTTCTTACAGGTGCTATCAGGCAACACCTATGTGCCATTGTACACCAACTTTCATCCAGTACTTGATAATAATAGTAATAATAATATAAAGAGAATTCCTCAGAGTAAGTGTTGTTCAATCTGGCTGTCGTGAGTCTGAAACTCAGTAGAAAACTGACTCAGTGATGCTACTTCAAATAAATTGGTGTTTTCTATTAAACAGAAGTGTCTTAATGTTGTACTTTTCAGCTTTCTTGTCACTCTGAGTGATGTATGCTAAAAGTGGAGCCCTAACCTGTGCTGAGATGCTCTTTGACCTCTAGTAACTTCACTAAATGTTTTCACTGCACAGAATTTCCCAACTTCCTTCTTGTGTGAGCAGCACAGGAAGACACCTGTGCTTAGAGCATTTTAAAGCTGGATGGGTGGAGGCTGTGCATTTGAGTGTGCCTAAGAGATGGTGGGGGTGTGAGTGGTGTGGTACGGTAAAAGTGTGTGGGGGATGGGTCCACTCCTGAAGTGTGCAGGTGGGTAACCTCAGCTCAGCCATGCACCCCCACTCTGAGCTTGTCCCATTGTCCCAGTGTGTGGGCTTTTGTGTGGACAGCCATTGTAAGAGCCCAGGGCTGGCCACTGTTGTGTCTGGGGCTTCTCTGCTCAAACAAAGGCCCCGTCTATGAGCCTACACCCTACCCAAACAGCAGACTGACTGACTGACTTGGTGTCTGACTGACAGACTAGGTGGCTGACTAACTGACTGAATGGCTGACTGGGTGCCTGATTGGTTGAGTGATTGATTGGATGGAGCAGAAGAGTGGAAGTACTGTGTTTCAGGCAATCTGTAATACTCAGTGTACATCAGTGTCACTTATATACGTGATACTGATAAATGTATGATGAATGAAATACCAAATAAGTTTTTTACTATCATAATATGTATAAAATGCATTAGCTTTAATGGGATTTTGACAGTTAGGGTGATCATTTAAAAACAAAGTGCTATAAGTTGTGAAATGACGCAGGCTGATGAGGCACTCAAGGGACATGTTCTGAAATGTAAATAAAAAAAATGTCAAAAGAGTTTTTTGTTGTTGGGTTTTTTTCCAGGAAAATGCAACAGTCGCAGGTGTTTTTGCATGCATAAGACTGACATCATTCCACATATTCACACCAGCCTTGTATTACACGGGTGCATTTTTCAAATTTCTTCAAGTATATTTGTACAATGCTGGTGTAAAAGTTGCACACATTTCCCAAATGCTACACTGTTTGTAAAACTCTCATATAGATATCTATAAATTGTATAACAGCTTGAGCATCTTTATCTGTAGCATACTTCTATCATGCTGTTGCTATTTCATGTAATCTAATGTTTAAACTATTGGATCAACACTTAAATAATATATATATTCTAAATGACAGGGAATAACAGGGTTCCTTATTCAAAAGGTCAGTAAAAAGGGTGCACCTCGACCGCTGTGACGCAGCAGCATCCAGCTCTGCGTCGGAAACACCTTTTCTGCAACAACGGGAATGTCCCAGAAAACATTCCCGTAACACTCCAGCACAGCCACCCAAACAAAAAACGCACTGAGTTCGAGGAAATTCCTGTAAGCCAGTCAATCAAAGATGTGGAAGGCATCGTTGGCCTGTTCCTCTCTGCAACATCTTGCATGTGCCAAGAATTCACACTTCCTTGCTATATCAACAGAAACAGGTTATCTTTTCCTGTTAAGCGCCCCAGCACTTAATATAAAGCCACAAGTTCCTCCCTGTGTTTCCTGCCCAGGCCACAACGTACGTCATCGAGCTGTTCCCCTGGCACCTTAGGCTGTGAATAAGGAGAAAGCAAGTGGCCACAAACAAACACCTTACATTTATCTCTCTGTCTCGTTCTGTGTCTGTTTCTTGGTTTCTCCAGTGTAGTTTCTAACAGTCTGCAAGCATACAAATTGCAGCGTTTGCTGCAGCCCGGGATGGAATTTCAACTGTTTTTTTGGACTGCTGAATTTGATTAATTGAGCAAGGAAGGGCTGTTTTAATACAGGGAAACGACTTCGTTGAATAGCAGATGCACTGTCAGAACTTCAGTATGTCATATACTCTGGTGTCGTATGCAAAGGCTGCATGCTGCAGAGTTAGCGTGAATGAGAGGCAGGGAGGAGAGGTTAAGAGGTCAGAGATACTGCAGACCTCTGAATGACAGATGCACAGATGTGCATCTGCGGCGCAGTTTGGGGGGACAGAAAGGTGAGGGAGTTTGGGGCGGGGGGTAATGCTCATTAAAGCAGCACACCTGCAGCCCATCAAAGAGCCTTTATCTCTTATCAATTGAAATCTGCTAAAGCACGCAGCATTAGACGCACAAAACAAGCAGACTGTGCTGCATGCTCACTCATAGTCTCTTTATCTCTTTCCCTCTCCCAGTCTCTTCTGACCAGTGGATAGTACCTGGCGCACTAATCCTGTCAGGAATGCTGAGGGGTGTATTTGGATGCATTTGGCTGAGAAATCGAGACGACTCTTCCCGCTGAAACATCTGTGCAGAGCACAGTCTTTCCTCTCATCAGTTTCATATCAGATCCTTTTTCATTGACCTCAAGGAATCTCACACAATGGTGTTATCAAACTGTAAAGCTCTTAAGATTTACCCAACAAAACACCATTCAACTTTTCATGTATTTTGAAACTGTGTTCTTTGGAGACCTGGAGTGTACAATGTGCCTGTCTCTAAAACACTTTGGGTCAACTTCTATTGCTTAAATTTGGTATAGACTATAAATCCCACAAAAGGTTTCTGACATTTTTCATGATGTCTATCTTTTTTTTAAAACGTTTAATAAACAAAGTATCGATCCTATCGCACTAGTATTGATCTGACACCCATATTGGCGTTTGTATCGATAATACTGACACTTGGGTTGACCTGCTAACCTTTAGTAAAAGGAGTAAGTCAGTCCATAAATAACCAAAGGAATAAATGTGTGTGCAGCGATATGTGGAAGTTCACTGAGGTGAAAGAGCATGTGAGATTTAAGCCCCACCCCCAACCCCAAAAGAATGTATAGTTGTTATGGAAAACTACACATGTGTACAGTAACTGTGTGTAAACAAGCCAGAAGAGCTTTGAACACAGTCGATCGCAGCATGGGTGTGTTAGGTCGCGATTTGTATTTGACATGATGCAAAAATATTTCCATATGATGCAACATTGCGTAACTCTTGAAGAACTGTATGGGGCAATAATTCCAGTCACTCAAAATATGTCTTACATCACGGACCACAGTATACATCAAATTAGATCCCATCCACCAAGCTGATCTGCCAGCATGTCTAAACCTTTGACACAGGGAACACTGTTGGTTAAAGTGTGACACCAAGTGGAAAACTGTCTTCAGTGTTGCTTTGGAGTCGAACCAGAAATCCATCGACTTTCCACTTTTCACTTGCGATAACACGTCCCACATTTTATGACCGTATACCCAGACTTCTTTGTAACCTCCTTTCTGAGTTTCTTTTTTCTTTCTCTGCTGCCCTCATCATCAGGAGGCTCACGGGGCCTCCACACTACACGGTTCTGTTATGGTGTTGAAAAGATTGCTGTCATAAGAATGCATGAGCATGTTCCTCAACACGGACCTTGATGAGAAAAGCAGATTTTTCACCATATGAAAACCCACCTTTTGCTTTTCCACAGCTGTAGATGTGTTACACTGACTTCACAAAATTCAATTCTTCACTCTGTTTTCAATTTTAACTCACGGCAAATGACAGTGTTGGGATTTCGGCAGCTTGCTACAGCCGTACAATAGAAATGATACTAAATTGAGGGTGACATACATTTGATGATACCTAAACAGAAGCTGTGTCTACCACACCTCCTTTGTGTCTGTGAAATTGTGTCTAATTGTGAAACCACGATACAAAGAACTGCAAGGCAAGTTTTTTCTAATAATTCTGGTGTTCATGTTGTGTTTTCACTTCCTTTTGCTAATCAAAATGACTTCAGAACATCTAAACATACCAATGAAGTGACGGTCAAAGCTTTTAGAATATGTGTTGTCTTACAGTAATACACCACCAACAACAACTACCCACCCCCACCCCTCTCGTTACAGTAGCTCGGTGGCGCAGCTGTCCACCATGCCGGACATTCTGCCTTGGCTGGCCAAACCCCATCGCACCGCTGAAATCCTTCTGCTTTGCAGCCAGGAATTCTCTCCCTGTCTGGAGAAAAGTCCCCAATAATATGACCTATGTAACCCCCCCCGCCCCCACTCCATCCCCACTCCATCCCACCCACACACCACCTTCGGCCTGGAAGTGTGCCTGGACATCGCCTCAAATCTGCAGCAGCCGTTAACAACGCATTACCTCCAGTCACAATTACCAGAGCCAGCCCTGGGCGGAGTTTCTGTGCCTGGCTGGACCCAGGACGTGAAATTGAGCGGCTCAGACACATCTTTGGATCTGAACAGGGCTGATCCGAGCTTTTGTTGTTGTTGGCTGCTCGGCCTTCCTCTGGTCACAGCAAGGGGCGGGCCGCTGCTGAGCCACAGACATATGGCTGAGGAAAATCTCATAAGACCAAAGGTCAGAGTGGGTCGAGCTAACCTCTTAGCCTCTGGTTGATTTATTATCCCATGGGGCAATGTTGCCCTGCTTGGACCAAACAGAACAGGGGTCAAAGGGCATACTGTATCTGTTCCTTTTGTGAAAGCCGGCTTAGCAACACGGTTTTGTCAGTTAGGAATAAAAGGATGCAGAAAAGCCTACAGACCAACTGAATAATTATGGGATCACTTATGTAAACACACAGCTGCAACGCAAAGATAGAAACAAGTAAGTACTTAAAGGGTCAGTATGTAAGAGCTATCCATTTTGCTATCCATCTTGCGTGTGAGGGTACAGCCTTGCACTTCCACCTTTGGCCAATTTAGAATCACCAGTTAACATAATATGCATGTATTTGCAGTAAGTGAGCTATATATAGCAATGAAAGTATCTCATTTAGTGTTACTGGCAGTCTTAATATCTTTGCTAAGTGAGATGTTTGCACTGCAGAATCTGCCTAAGGAACATTTTAGAACATTTACCATTTAAAACATTTAAAGAATGAAGTCAAGCAGGTGAAGCAAGTGTAGCTGTTGAAGAATACAGTGTGGAACATAGCTTTTATAGCACATAAACTGGGCATTGAGCTTGTTTGGGCGATACAAAAGTGATCTTTAGTGTAAAAACTGACACATCAACCCATACCAAAAAAACCTTCCAAATGGCATTAATATATTTTTTGCGGTAGTTGTTTTCTTGCTAAACTGCTAAGCTAAGCTAGCCTAAGCTAGCTAGATATTTGGGAAACTGCGTAATTCCCCAGCACCAAGTTATCTAGTAATGTGCTTAAACCTCTGTTGATAGATTCATTTATTTATTTATTTACGCATGCTTCATCATACTTTTTTTTAACATTTTTAAGTAATAAGAGAAGTGCTATGTGCTATGCTATGTGCATTGTTTTTACTTACTTTTTTGGCAAGTAATCATTCTACAACACAATATGAATATGAATGTGAATATGAAAATTATTCTTCCAAGCAACCTCTTTCATTTCCTAAAAAGGCTGTACTCTAATGGGATCACAGGCGTTTCATGACAGCTTGACTAGGTCACCAAGAAAATTTTATGCTAAAGGTCAAAAAATATTCTCTGGTGACTGAGAGGTGGGGGAGGGCAAGGAATTACAGCAACTGCCCTCTAGGCAACTGTTGGCCCCATTTATTTAGCGACAACTCCTGACAGAGTGGCTGGCATCAGCTGCTGCGGACATTGTTTGTCACAATCCTGAAAGATACACTACAAACACACATGCATGCACACCTGTTGAAACATATCTGCTTTCATATAGCGCTGCTGGGCCTCTACAGACAGGTGGCCTACATGCACCACCAGCCGCCCCAGCATGAAAACCACCACCCAGTCACCGGCCACCACCACCGTGCTGGAAGTGCCCCTCGTGGTCAAGTATATGAGGGAGTAATGAATCTAACCTCGGGTTTCAGTGTGCTTGTTTTCCCCCCCAGTTTTCAGTTGCTTGAACAGATAGAAATTTTTTAATTTCTGACACCTCCCACAGTCCAAAGATGTATGAGGTTAGAATGATTCTGGTGATTCTAAATTGCCTGTGAGTGGGAATGCTTGTCCGTCTCTATGTGTTAGACCAGTGACAAACTGGCAACCTGTCCAGGGGGACAGCTGGGATAGGCTACCCCCTGCCCTGGTGACCCTGATTTGGGTAAGCAGGAATTTTATTTTAATTCCATTAGATCGTATTACTTTAAATGAACACTATTAAAGAAGATCATGCTCATCCTCAGATATTTGTATATGTCTGAGACACAAAGTACATAATATACTGCAAGTCTTTTGTATGATTTGAGATATTGTGTTGTACGGGGCCATATTCAGCTGCATGATGAGGTTCTGTCGGGAGGCGGGATTAAAGTCGACACGGATCATCGATTCAGCTCAGAGTCCGGTCATGATCTTCCTTGAATTCCTCCTCTGCACAGTTTTTTTTTCCAGGACTGCCAGATTTCACTGTCCAGCGTCTGTGACAGTGTGCCCCTTATATTCTCCTTTTAAACTGCTTCCTCAGATCCTCTTTTAGTTGCGTTCCTGTGTACTTCTGAGATCAAACTGCCTTTTGAAGTGGGAGTCTCTCTCTCTCTTCTCTCTGTCTAGTCTCGAGATGAAAGAGCAGCAAGGGGAGGCACAGAGCAGCCTCTGCAGACGGAGCTAGCCATGGGGTCTCGCTTTCTTTCCTCCTCCCCCCCCCGGCACTCTCTCTGCCAAAATCCCCTAGCAGTGATAGAAACCAAAGGAGGACAAAAAGCAGCGGAGCACTACGCCCCGTAGTCCCTCTGGTAAATTGAAAATGCCCCTGCTCTCCGCCTCACATAAGGTCACTTATGCCCCCGCTGTTCTCCTGAATCTCCTCCTTCTTCCACTTTACTCTGCCTATTCCCCACCCTTCCCCCAGGATGACCCTGCCTCCTTCTTCTAGCCTCTCTCTCGCTCTCTAAATCTCACATCTAAGTGTGCTGATCTTGGGACATCCCCAGTATTTTTTGGCCTTTGAAGGAAAATATAATTGAGTGGTAATACGAGATGCATTCCCTCTTCCTCTGCATGCCTGGCTCAATGGGTTATGGAATATTGAAGTTCAAAGTAGGTACAGTGAAAGTGTCATGTTTTTTTTCTCCCCCTTCTCTTCCTCCTTAGTGGTGATTGCAGCTTAAAAAGGAATTTAGTGAAATGAGGCTTTGGAGACATTTTATTTGGATGGAAACGTCAGCTCGTGACTTACCTCGACCCATTCTCGGCTTGATGTTTAAAGAACTAGCTTAAAACAACAACAACAAAAACTATAAGCTATAAGCTTATATAACTATAAACTATATTATGGCATAGATGAGATAATCAAATTCTCCCAAACTAAGACAGGAGGGCAGAGCTTTAATGAAATGGAGTTTTATTATTTACAGCAGAGCTACAGTGCACAGGGTGTGTGAGAGTATCATTTACAATCATGTCCATCCATCTGGACAACAGGAACCTCACCATGTGTTAAACCAATCAGACAAGCAGACATATTCCAGTCTGATCTTTTTTCTTTTTACACATTATAATAAATACAGAACAATAAGGCAATGTTTCTATTTACAACTTCTATAAAACTGTACAGGAGAAGAATTACACCCACTTTAGGTAATAGATAATAAATAATAGTACATTTTTAACCACTGCAAAAAAAGAAGAAGAAGAAGAAAACACACATTTGTGCAGAGAAAGAGCTTTCTGCTTCCCTTGTTCGCCCTTCTTTTTGTGTGTGCATTCGTCTTTTTAGGAATGTGCATGCTATAATTATGGGAGGCCTTTCATACTACAGCTCCATAGTTGAGTTATTTTCTATTTTCTACTTCTTCCATGCCTCAGTGGCCTCTGTCAGATAGATAATGTGAGTGTAGAAACAAAATGAGAGCATTGTCTTTATCGCCCTCGGTGGTAGCCGACTTTTCCCAAAAAGCTTTCACACAGAATTAGCGCTCCAGCTCCTCAAAGCGTTCTGTTTAAATTCTACACTGTGTTTTTTTTTACTACCTGGTTATGGACAGAAATCTCTCCTTACCGCGAATTCGACACTTAATTAGCTCAGGAGAGAAAAAATAATCAGAGCTTTAATGGGGCAAATTTATCTCAAATGCAATACAGCAGTGGGAACGCCGTGACGAGGGTAACAGAAGCTGTCCTGCAGAATCCTAGCAGTGGTGTAAGGTTAAAATGCGTGAGCTTGATACCTACAGGAAAACCCCGAGCAAGCACACAGATCATGCCTCAACTCTTGACTGTACAGTGTCCGATCTTGTCTCAGAGGTTTGACTGTTTTATTATCACTAACACAGCTGCAAATCAGCACCGTGTTAGCCACCCAGCCTGGACCATACACATTTGGTTAGCTTAATTTCTTCCACTCCAGCCCCTCCGGTCCCAACGTAGGAAAAAGTCAACAGATAAACCATCTACCCTCCTCGTGTTATTCGATCACTACCAACAAACACCTGCCACAGTTTGAGTACAGCTAGGCGAGATGGATATGTATCTATGGATATAACTCCACTGTGTGCTCGGCATTGGTGGTGCCAAGGTAATCAGAAGGATTTGTGGAATTCCTCTACCATGGCTGGACTTTGAGTTGGGTTTCTTTTTCCTATGTCTTTGGGAACTTCAGGGCTTTGATTGCATTACGACTTCATTACGGCGTTAGTTAGCTTTGGAATAATATTTGCAGTAGAGGAATGCAGCTCACTGACAGGCCACACATAAATTAACATCACAGAGTAGTGCGATTATGAGGGCTAATGTAGTGAAATAAATTCATGCAGCATGTCGCTGCTTGAATGACTGTGCTGCAGGGGTAGACTGACTAGTATAGAAGACAAAGCTACATTGAGAAAACTTAAAAAACAAAACAAAACACTCATACACCCTAAGGAAGAGGTCAGCCAGTCAGTCTGCTTTCCACACATCAATCCCATTCGAGTGATTGTTTTGCGCTTGTGTCCAAAATCACAGTTAAGCGGACAATTAGAAGTTGTTCTCTTCTCAAGGGTCAAAAGTTAATTTGAAAATTTGGAACTGTGAAAGGAATAGAGGTAGGGTGGGGGGACGGGTGATTTCGGAAGACTGAACCCCCTTATTAAGTCCCCACATAAGGGGTTAGGCTGTTTATGTGAACTCCTGCTTCTTTAATTGTCCTTTGGTGATGACATCATCGTAGCCAACGTGAGCCGCTCTGTGACATCAGGGGCCCTCGTCGGTGCTGCCACCCATCCGTTTCTGGATGGTCACCCTGCGGATAGAGGGCTTGGACGTCAGCTCTACTTTGGGTGGGAACTGCTCCAACAGGATCCGTAGAACCGAGTCCATTTTCTCGTCCATCTGATGGATCTGAAAGCAGCAAAAAAACCAAACAGGTTAGGTTAGCTGAATACCTCTGAGATGAACACTCGCAACATAAGTACAGTGTAGACCTGCACTATGTAACAATTCCAGCTTTGGTTTGCTCTTTTGTTTCATATCCATCTGCCTCTTTAATATAGTCGTCATCCCAATGACAGACTGCATAATGACACGTTAGTCTGCCAGTCGCCATCTACCTGCTAAAGGCACTCATTACAAAAGCTGTTGAGCTATATGATCCTTAAGTGGGCAGACACACACACACACACACACACACACACACACACACACACACACACACACACACACACACACACACACACAGATCAGTTGAAAGGGCTGTTATTTACATGCTTTCCCAACTGTAAACACAGGTGTGTCACCCAACAGATGCTAAGATACTACCAGACCTAACAGGGCGTAGCCAGTCTAGC
>NW_005187428.1:4222915-4235134 GCF_000239375.1 Pundamilia nyererei | reverse complement strand
GTCTGCCCCAGGCCAGCTGTGGCTACAACTGTAGCTTGCCTCCACCAGTGTGTGAATGGGTGGATGATAAAGCGCTTTGGGGTCCCTAGGGGGGGCTAGTAAAAGCGCTATACAAATACAGGCCATTTGTAAATTAATAAGCAATTTTCTTTCTGTAACAAATGGTAAATGGCCTGTATTTGTATAGCGCTTTTACTAGTCCCTAAGGACTAGTAAAAGTGCTTTACACAAAAAGTCATCCACCCATTCAACAATATGGATTTAAACCCATCCATGGACATACAAAAAACGAAAAACTTCTATTTATACTTTTTAATTATTTGCAGGAGCTGGAGGTTCAAAAATAGTTTCACCACTGTTTTCCACCACTTACTTCTAAAAGTACTACTACTACTAATAGTAATACTAACCTTGGTTTCTGACAGATCATGTTTTTCTGTTCATTCTGCATGTCAAAAATAACACTAAGCAGTGCAGTACCAATGAGCATGAATTAAAATGTAATTTTTGCTTCCAGACTCTCTGTTAGCTTCCCAATGTGTCTAAATACTCTACTAAATATGAGAAACACCCAGTCACTAAGTTAAACTGAAATAATGAGCATATGGAGCTTGCTAATGACATTAGCATGCCACACTTAGGGGAAAAAGTACAGAAGTTAAATAAAAACTAACAGTCTATTAAAAGCTGGGTGTCTGATAATGACGGTTGGAGTGGTTGGCAAGGCCCGCCCCCTAAAGCCTGCAAATGCTGCAATTATAAAAAGCCCTGTTAAGAAATAAAGCCTGAGCTTTGAATTTAAGTCAGTTGCATAAAGTGTAAAGCCTAACATGCTCTACTTCAGTTCCTCACATTGTGTTTTATTTAACTTTGTGTTAGACTAGGCCAACTGTGACACTATGAGTGCAGCGGGCTTCTGTGTTGATGACAGTTGTGCTGGCACATGTAACAGCATTCTGTCCCAGTCTGCTTGTTGATAAAATAACACCTTGTCCAGATTCTTTCTGATAAAGATTCACCGTTCTCCACAGCATCAACAGCACTAAGAAGTAACTTTGACAAGGAGATCAAGACTTAAAATTATATGCTTTAACATATCTTATTATTAGTCGCCTGAATTAGGAAAAAAAAGGCCAGCCTCTAAATATAAGCATATTGCTTCAAATAAAGGCCTGATATCTTCTGCAGCTAAAAGCATACAAAGGCCCTGGTCACTGTGTGAGTAAATGTGATAGATTATATCTTCACATATTCTTAGCCTTAACCTTGGTTTTACCTTTAAACTTATCTAGCAATTACAGACATACACACACAAACCAAAATCCTCTGATGGCTCAGATGTCTTCAAGAAACTGTAGAAAATGACTGTGCTTCATAAATCAAAGCCTAAACAGCAACTCACATCAAAGAGCATCTCAAGCATCAGGCAGAGCACACAGATTCAGACTGTGGTCTCTGCACAGCGCTGTTGTGTTACTGGCAAGGCACAGTTGTGCAGTTAACATCATAACATCAGTGGCATTTTCTAGGATAAAGGGTATGTGCCTTTTTTCCCCCTCCCCATCTTTTACTGTGTGTGTCTGATGGCCGAGACATTTTTATGGTAGAGTAGGACATTTAGCGGCTATTATTGTTGTTGAAATATGAGCCATAATAGGAAGCGTAAATCTCAGATATCAGAGTAGGTCACAGGGAAGAGTGAAATCACATCACAGCACGGCAATGGCCATAATTCACAGATAACTGTACACTGTCAAATCAGAAGAGTCTAGACATCAAGACAGGATGGCTTTACCCTTAAATTTATGATACGCATTTCAAGTTAAAGATTACACAGATAGTAGCGTCCCAGTCGTGCCTCAATGCGCTACCTTCACTTACTCATAAAGTTTGAATTGCTCTGAATTGTGTTGCCAATATTCTGCAGTATGACTGTGCAACAATAACTTCATTTTGACCTTTTCTGCTAAGGTTTGCTTATATTTCACCACCCACTGGACTTTTCTGAGATTGTCCCATGACCTAAATAGCTGTGCTAAGTAGATGAAGCACGCGCTGGGCCTGGATGAAGCTTAGAGAATAATAGGGTATCATAAACATGTTTGCTGGTAATCTACAGACTTATCAACATTCTCGTTGGAGCTTAAAATGGATCAGGAATTCCTCCTGTTGTGAATCTGAAAGGAAATGCCCAGGAGACCCACAGAGAGACAAGAAAAACATAATTAGACAGGCGTGTTCCAAAACACGGCGGACCTATTTATTGCAACTGACTTTATGTATGTGTGCGCTTTATGGGGTCGAAAGGGGGGCCGGTGCCGGTGAGAGGGGGACAAAGCGCATGTGTTTGAATATATCACTAGCGTATGTCAGAGGTGTTTTTTCTTTTGGAATCTATGCTGAGGTGTAATAAAAAAACATAATAGTTAAAACCATTTACGTGACCCCATGAGAGATGATAACAAGCCTTTTTACAAAGTTATTCAATACACAAATTTCCTTTTTACATATGAATCTACATATTATCATACGGACATTAGCCTTTACAATAATCCATGTGGTTATAAAGTTTGAGAAAGTTCCTTCTGCTTCACTGCTCGTTTATGTCACAGTGCACATACAGAAGAAATACTAATTAAATGTGGCACACTTTGTAATGTGCCATTATTTATATAGGTGTCCAAAGTGATTTGTACTAGGGCTATGATCGAACCACTGCTGTGTCATAAAAACAAATGCGATCCAGTGACAGGTGATGCTCCAGCTGTCCCTGCCTCGCCCTCTGACCACAGACAACACATGGGATAAGTCACAAACCTGACACTACAGCAGCAGGGCTTTCCCTGAATTCCACTGAGGTCCCTTTGACTGACTGAGCCAGTTCAGAGAGTGAGTGAGAGAGGAAAAAAGTGTAAAGGCTGCAATTGGTAAATGTTGTCGACTATCATCTAACTTACAGAAAATGTCAAAATCAATGACTGTGGGAACACAAAGGGATGTTATATAAAGTTAGCAAACAAAGCAGGTACACTTTGTTCTATTTTTCACCAGTACTTCATGTACTTCCAATCATAAGAACAATCAGTCGAGACATGAACCACAGTGGTGAGGAGAGCATAGAGCTCCCGTTCACACAGGAACACCCTTCCTGAACCACCTTCCTGCCCTCCCCTGGGACTGTCTGTTGTCTTGTACACAATAACAAGTACAGCCACATACAATGTGCATAAATTCCACTCTTGTCACCTAGTAAACAACAAACAAAAAAAATGGAGCCAACAAGAAGCCACGCCCTTGTTGAGATGCTAACACTGTCGTAAAAGTCGTCATGTCACCAGTCTAACAGACTGTCCAGGAAAATGTATGTAGTATGTAGTAATAGAACAAACACAATTTTACATTTATATATTTTTTTAATACTTGGATGAAAATTCTTTGCCGTCACTGACTGCCTGAAGTCTAGAACACATGGACATCACCAAATGCTGCGTTTCCTCATTTGAGATCCTCTGCCATGCCTTTACTGCACTGCGCACTCAACAATTGATCCTGCGACTTCTATTTCGACACTTCGGTCGCATCTTGATCCTTTGAGCTAAATCCACTGTAGAAGTGTAGAGAGGGCAAAAATATAGAAAAACAAGATGCGTGTTTGTCTAAATACTTATGGACTTAACTGCAGCTGGAGTAGAAAAAATCTGCCGCTTAGGATAGAGGATGATCCGCTCCCTGTGGCCATATTCAAAGTCTGGTCCAAACCAAGTTCATGATCAGATAAAATAACACACAAGACAATCAACTTGTAAAGTGGAGCCACAGCACAAAGAACAGTAAAAACCACCCAGGATGGAAATGAGAACAGATAACATCACATGTTGGTTTAACATGTGTCAGCTTCATAAAGCCTTCTCACCACAAATAGTATGTGGCCTAACGCTGATTGAATGTTCATTATTTTTTTACATTTTCATTTATTTCTGGAGATGCAGCTTGTCTCAAGCAGAATTTTGTAACCTTGTTTAAAAATGCTACAAGGTATAATTAATAACTTCACAAGATTTGTGTCTGCTTTACAATTTCATAGGAAGAAGTCTAGTAATACATGATTCACTCATCACAAGCTGGTCTTTGCCGATAGGATGATTCACACTGCCATCTGTTGGGGACTTTATAAAGCCTGGAGAAAAGCTCAGGCTTGCTATTGCTGCATTCTTTGAGTCTTGCCAACTTCTACCATCGCAGGATTACTGACAAATGGAGGTAGGAAATGTAAGAAGGACATGAGATACGTACGAACGAGGGAGTGTATGCTAACCTTGACATGTAATGAATGGTAATTAGGTGTTGTGAAGTGGCATGGCTTATTCAGCTGGGGAAAACAACACTGGGATATACATTGTATTGCGCAACCCTGACTGGACTGCCGAGTACACAGCTTTTCTTTGAGCATTCAACACCCTAACACACAAGCAAGAAAGAAAGAAAGAAAGAAAGAAGGGAACAAAACTTTAATATAAACCTGTCCATTCCACTTGCGTTCTCTTCTTCTGTTTCCCTCACGTTGACAGTCACCTTGAGGAGGACTAGGGAAAGATGAGGAGGGAATAGGAGTGAAAATAGAGAAAACAGAAGGAGAGTAAAGTAGAGTAGCCAAGAAGGAAAGACTACCAGCTCCAGGAATGTCTTGGCATCTGTGTCAGTCCAGGCAGCGCGCTATTCAACAAAACAAGATTCCTGTCATTGAAACGCTGTTGGTTGCATGAGACAATAGCACCAGAGCTGAGACAGAAAAACAGATATGACAAGAGGGAAACAATTGTGCTGGTCACCATCCTCGCATGCTGTAATGAATATGTAGTGTTTTCCCACCACACTGACCTCAAAAAACCCCTTGACTTAACCTGCACAGCACAATTCATTTCTAATTCCCATTAAATCCGTGTGAATTACAAAGCTAGATTTTAAGTAGCTGTTTAATTTTTTTCTGAGATTGCACATTAACAATCATCGTGAGGGGTCATTACAGAAAAGTATTGTATTACAAATCACTTGTTACTTTCTCAAAAAGTTAGACATTATGTCACTTATTTACTCCCTGAAGAAATTAAGTCTTTACACTGCTCTCTACACTACTTTTGCTTTGCTCTCACAGCCTGAGAT
Source organism: Pundamilia nyererei (assembly GCF_000239375.1). NCBI lineage: Eukaryota > Metazoa > Chordata > Actinopteri > Cichliformes > Cichlidae > Pundamilia > Pundamilia nyererei. The sequence continues at coordinate 4,229,974 of NW_005187428.1, read as the reverse complement.
TCATTGTCACATTTTTATTAGTTTACAATATGAACCTTAGGCTACATGAAGCGCTGAAAATCAAGCTTTGGCTGCTTCGTTGGGGGTTGGCATACAGCAGTAGTAGATAGTCTTTTCTAGACTTTTCTAGTCTTTTCTAGATGCAGTTTGAGCTTGACTAAAAATAAAAGTGTTGCTCATAACTCCATTTCTCAAAAACTGATGACTGATTATTTCCTCTTCCCACTACAGAAACTGAAGTCAGCTGATGATAGCTCAATGAGGCAGGAAAAGGGGATATGTTTGATTTTTTTTCCTAATTAAAAGGTACCCTCTTGTATAATAACAATATTGTGAAGACTACTGTTACGACAAAAACACTTTCATATTACAAGAGATTGTATTGACAGTCTTGTGGAACAAAGAGCGTTAACACCCAATTCAACTGTATTTATATAGCACCAATTCATTACAAAAGGCACCTCATGGTGCTTTATAATATACGTTAAAGACTCTACAAAATTGGAAAGAAACCCCAATAATCAGATGATCTCCTATAAGGAAGCACTTGGGAACAGTGGGAAGGAAAAACTCCCTTTTAACATGAAGAAACCTCCAGCAGAATAGGCTTGTCAGCCACAACTGCATGGGGTAAGGGGAAACAAGGCAACAAGAGACAGGACAAAAGGCTATAATTTAATGATTACAAATAATTAAATACAGCAATGATGTATAAACACACAGAATGGAAACAGGTGGGTGAAGAAGAAATGCTCAGGGTACCATTGGAAGTCCCCCAGGAGCCTAGGCCTATTGAAGCATAACAAATAGATGGTTTATGGTCACCTGATCCAGCCCTAACTTTTTGTCATATGATTTGTCAATCACATGATTGACAAATCATATGACAAAAAGCAAAGTTTTGAGCCTAATCTTAGAACCTAAGCCTAACATAAACAGTTTATATGGGCAAGTACTGGACCACACCTCTTAAATTTTTAATTCAAGTGTTTCAAGACCATTGCCATAGGTGTAAAAAATAATAATTATGGATTGCATTTATATATCGCTTTTCGAGACCCTCAAAGCACTTTACAATTCCACTATTCATTCACTCTCACATTCGTGGAGGCAAGCTACAGTTGTAGCCACAGCTGCCCTGGGGCAAAGTGACAGAAGCGAGGCTGCCATATTGCGCCATCGGCCCCTCTGGCCAACACCAGAAGTGTCATGCCCAAGGACACAACGACCGAAACTGTCGGAGCCGGGGCTCGAAGCGGCAACCTTCCGATTACAAGACGATCTGCCAACTCTTGAGCCATGATCGCCCTAAAGCGCCTAACCATGCAGCCTGCCTTCACACATTTTTGTAAAAAATTTTTATTTTTTGTGTTGTATTGTAATAGGATTTCACAGCTGAGACATCAGTTCATGAAATGTATTCCGTTCTATATATTCCACACTCAACTGAAAGTGGCATTATTGCAAAGTGGAACTTATCAGGAGCCAAAGCTACTCAGACTGCATAAAGTTTCAAAGTGGGGCAGTGGAGATCTGAGGTGCACGGTGTGTAAAACTCACCAATGGTCCGGCATTGACATCAGGTCAATAACTGCACCGGGAGCCAGTACTTTTCTTAATGTGTAACACAAATGCATCCTCAGTTAAATACATTCCAAAATGACTTTTATACAGTCTATCCCTGCAATAAACACTTACCATATTTTTGATTAAAGATATTATTTAAAACTAACTGTATCAATCAAAGTTGTTCTAGTCCATATACATTGTAAAAAATGTGAAAGATGTTTTGTGTAAACACACAGCAGAGACAAAACTAAGAGAGACTCTGCTATCTCTCTTAGTTTCACATTTATCACATTTCAGCTAATTGTTTTTGTTTACTGCACTCACTACCAGCTTCCAGCCACAGTGAACCTTGTCTTCAGCAAAAAAAAACAACCCGCTGTTATAACTGTACACTACCAAACAAGTCACAGCTAAAGCAAAGCAAAAAGGAGAATGACGCTGATCACTCTGTTGTCCAGTTTCCAACCATGGCTTGAAATCAATCCAAAAGCACACGAGTTACAAATGTAAATGTTTTAAAGATGATATGTCAGGATTACACTTGTGGCATTTTTTGCTATAGAAGAAAAATGACATGAAAAAAGTGCAAGGGACAACCCCCGAAGCTGAAAAAGTGTCATAAACTACAGTTCCTCTAGCTGCCTGTTGAGAATGCCTCCAAAGAGAAGTCAATCCCCATGTTAAATGATCCAACTTTATAGTATTAAAAAGCATATTTACAACCTGATACAAGCAAAAGTTTTAGTAAAATTTTAGCAGTCGTATTTAAGTGAGGATAAGCAAGGCAAGCAGTACTTGCCTAGTAAAATCTAAAAATTGATGTCAATTAAAACATACCTAAGTGAAAGTGATCTCTCTCCTTTCATGTCAAACAGTGTTCTGTCATAAAGTTTCTTGCCTGTTTTTTTTATCTATTCTTTAAAATACTGATGTCTTGTGGTCACGATTAAGTACAGGAAGTACGCTTGTCTTGGATCCCATTAGACACTGTAGTGTGTCTCTATTTTATGGACTTATCTCCTATTAACAATGGTTGTAACTGGCTCTGAGATCAGTCCCACATGGTGTAGAAACAGAGCTAGCATCAGCAAACAGAAAAACCTGTCTGATTTATCATCGTAACAGATACTTTGTTCTTGTACTGATTACCTTGGGCAACATGTGATTTAGAGTAGATCGTGCATTGTGAAAATTTGAACCATCAAATCCAGTTTAACAAAACAGGTGAGTTGAAAAGGAGCAATAATTAGCTGATATGTTTGTCTGCACAATAACACCTGCACAGTTTCTATGTAGCTTGCTAAAGTTAGCTAGACTGTTTAATCCATATAAGTTAATTTCAGTCTCCCCCCCAAAAAACAACAACAGGGCAGAAGCCAAAATACTAGCATTTGAGCTTAAAAATACAGAGAGCAAAACCCCCGTGTGACATACTACAGTGGTTATATCCATCTTTTACACTGCCTATGAGTTAAAGTTAACCTTTACTGTTTGCTGTTGTCACTTAGTTTTGTTAATCAGAAAAAAATGCCACATTAACCATATTAAAATGTCAACTTTGGAATATTTTTCATACAAGTTTAACACTGAGGACAGCATTTGGCAATATTTTTATAACTTTGTTTTCATAAAATGTAATGTATACTGTAGTGTACTGTAATGTGTACTGTATATTTGCAAACATTAACAATGGGTCAGTTTAGGTGAATTTCTCAGAGTCTCTATTGATACCCTGAGCAGCTCACCCAAACTGCGTGTGCATTGTCGTTCACCTACACCACAAACACACACATATGAACACACACAGGCTCCAGCATTTCTGTCTTTACACAAAGGACAATGCAGAAAAGCAGCAGAGGGGGCATACACTGGCTTTTCTGTTGGGCCAATAATAAGCTAGCATTACACATAGGTCATCTTTATCATCAATGTGACAGGGCATGAATGAATGGAGAATAAAAGTCAGAGGTGAGAAAGAGAAACTGAAAAGGCCAAGAAAAAACGAGATTATAAATTCATACAGAATGAAAAAAGGACATAAGCTGCTTTTTTGTCTCCAGGAAAGAACACACACAAACATGTCATGTACGAGACACAATACATTAAATCTTATCAGGATACTAACTATAACATTATTGAAAGCACCTCGAAAAAAATGCTGATCTAAAAAAAGCCACAATTCCCCTAAATCGACAGAAGCTACCTTAAAAAACTAAGCAACATAATTATCATCACATTCTACCCTCAACATAACACAGACACATGCAGTAAAAGAGAACTACTGACAGAAAAAGACAAGTATTAGCCAGCTATTAAAGGAAGGGGAATCAAATTCAGTGAGTAAAGAAAAGAGAGACAGTCAGACAAACTTCAAATATTCACCAGTTTGTTTTTGCTATTGTATGAGTGTGTTGACTCATCTTCTGGGCTCTGTCATGTCTGAGGAGAGGGTAGTTCTGGGCCTGAACTATGATTACGAAATATGATAGCGTCTCATTATTGGCAAGTTTGTGTCTGTGCGTGTTTATATGGACTTTTGTGCAAAACTGTGCAGCTTTGGCAATGTTTTCGGGATTATGTGGAGTGTTAAGAGGAGTGGCAATAGTAAGTATATTTCAGTAATTACAAGCTCTATTTAGTACATTCAAAAGCGTGTGTTTCTGGGTTTTGCATTTTGCTGATGTGGCCCTGATGTAAAATTCAATAACCTTCTCCAAGACTTTCCACAACTAAATCTGAATAGTACCATGACCTTAAAATGTTCTTCCTCTGTGTTTTTTTGAAGGCTCAACAGGCTGGTTTCCAATCAGATGGAAAAAGGCAACAGAAAACCACCAACTAATGCAATGAATCTGTGAAAGTGTTGGGTTTAAATTCATGTGACCCATTTATAGACGTGTCCTGGAGAACTGAATAATATTGTAAATAACTGCGTACAACCCCGAGGAGCTCGTGATCCTCCAGAAATCCCTATATGTTGTAACACATTGTGAAAAGAAAGACGGTGTCCAAGAAAGCATACATTTCAAAATCCTTATAAGAGATGAACTGAGGTCACGATTTGCAAGATGAATGAAAAAAAAAGAGAGACAGAGAGAGAGAAAGAGAGAGCAAAAATGACAGACTGCATGAATGAATCCCAAACCAATGTGTCAGCTAGATTCAAATTCACCAACCCAATGAGCGACCAAATTGCTCCACCAGTGGCCTTGGTGCCAACTGGAAAACAGAGCTTGCCCAGCTCAGATTCACCACCGGCTGGGCCACTGCCAAAGAGAATGGATTCACTTTAACGCTGGCAGATACAATATGTTCTTTGTATTTGTAAAAGCAGGAGAAAGGAGATGGACAGAAAAAGAGAAAGAGAGTAAGAAGAAATGACGGGCAAGGCTGGATGGGTGCAGTGTGAATGGACTGCTTTTGGCTGAGGGAAGGAGGGAGAGAAAGAGGGAAATGGTGGGTATGTTTTTAAAGAACAGGAAACCGAGCAAGAGCACCTGACGCACATGGTAAGTATCAAGGGTTGCGCCACGTGCCGCTAAACTGCAGCCAAAGCTTTTTTCTTTTTTTTTTCAGCAGGGGTGGTGCTGCTGGTGATAGTGGTGGTGTGTTGAGGGGTGTGTGTACTGGCTAATCTCTCTTCTGAGTGGGTGCGCACTCAAAGCTGCTTTTGTTTCTGAGGGCTACTTTCACAAGGACGTACAATCCCCTGCATCCACTCCTCCCCTCCGCTTCTTTTTTTCCCTTTTGATCTCTCTGTTGTTCAGCGCTCACGCTTGTGCGCTGAAACGTAGCGGGTGTTTCACTTGATTTACTGATGATTCTGTTTGGATATGTTTGTAATGCACACATGAGCACATGCACATGTTAGCGTACATCCACCAGTGTGTCCATATAAGCACGTCTGGTGGGGAACACAGACGGGCTTCTCATGCTGTACAAAGGCTAAAAAAATTCATAAATCAAATCGCTCGCTCTAGTGTGGGAGAGGCTTTGACATCACGTTTGAGGCACGTTAGAGTTTTCGCCATTGAGAGTTGTGTGGGTCAGGGGAATGTTACGCGCAGAAAAAAATACATGCGAAGCATAAACAAACTCATTGAGATGAATTATGAGTTGTGAAGAGATTAAACTGCTCCTGGAAGCTCAAAGGAGTACAGGTCTGGGTTTTGCTCCACTGGCTGAAAAAAAATGTGATTCATAGGTCACATAATGTGTGACTGAGAATATGTTGATATTTGAAACACTGAAAAAATGGTACTAATGAGTAATGAGCGCTTAAATAGAGTAGAACGGGCCAGAAGAAAAAAAAAGCGCTTATGTTCTTTTAAATATTTTGCTTTAAACATGGAAAGAAAACAAAGTAATGATTTTACTTTGACTAATGTTTGTGTCTCATTTTTATGAAAGTTCAATTTTCTATGAAAATCTGTGGAATGTTAAATGATAACTATCAAAGGCTGGAGTTGGGACAAATGTTAAACAAACAAACAAAAACAACCCCCCTCAAATGTCCATTACATGTGAAACCCATAAAGCAAAATATTGTCCATCTAGAAACACTTAAAGCTGCTCCAATCTGCTTGCAGGAGCCAACACCACGCACACCTATGCTAATCCTGTGACCAAACTGATAAAGGCACTCACAGTGATTTTTATTACATAAAGTCAAGTAAATACCCTTGAAGAAGGGGAGGGGGAAGGCTAGGGGGGAGTTTAGAGGACAGGTTTGGGGAGTGAGCAGTTGCCTGATGGACCATTTGTCTTCAGAGACAGCTGGACATGATCTGCTCCTAACTGGTCCCCAGTGTGGTGACCCCCACAAAGACAGAATATGGCTGCAAGCATGTTTGAATACGTTTTGTTTACATTAAGCAAACAAAAAAATTAACATATAAGTGTAATTTTTTTCATGTTTGATCATAACACAAATAGCTTGTCTGGAAACAAAATTTCCAGTTTTCTGAGGCCTCTTCCTTTTGAGGAATTATTTCGCCACGTACCATGACGCAAACACTAAGATTTCTTCATCTTACTGTTCTCTAATGTGGGATGATGAATAGCCATCACATGATTCTATCAGGAAAGTTTGATGGCATTTCATAGTGTCCTTGGAGCAAAAAAAAAAAGAAAAAAGAATTCTGCTAAATAACACGACGCTGCTCTAAATTTCACCAGCAGTCAGGCAGTGACTCAAGGTGACAAATCTTTGAATCACCCACACTGATCTACTGAAGAGGAGGAACACGCATGCACACATACGGATATGAACCTCAGAGAGTTCTAGGAAGGATTTTTCGTTTGCGTGTTTAAAGGTAATCTGCCGGTCGGCTTCTGGATGCGACTGCATACATCCAGGGTGTGGACTCACACAGTGTTCACACAGGAGTGTCTTTATAAATGAGGGAAACCCACCCACCCTACCCCCTGCGCCTTTCTCACTACCAGCTGCCACAACTACCAAAAGACCCTCAAGCCCCTCAAACACAC
>NW_005187428.1:4220943-4222776 GCF_000239375.1 Pundamilia nyererei | reverse complement strand
ACACACACACACACACACACACACACACACACACACACACACACGCTCCCCCTTCTGTGCCAGGCTGTGGTGGTAGCCAGCGTGGCATCGTCAGTCACCAGGGAGGTGCCATGTTACTACAGCCACTGCTGTAGGTCAGTCACACTGTGGCTTTGTTTTCATCATCAATAGGCCAGTCAGCCTGATATTATAAATGGCAGGGGGCGTGCCAGCACTTTGGTCTAGGTTGAGGGCAACTATTGAAATAGATGGCATTTTGTCTTGTGCACAGAAAATAATTTTCCTCGACAAAACACACACTGCAGGTTTGGTGAGGAGCTAAAATACTAACATAGAGCATCTGTAAATACAGTAGCACTGAAACCTCAGATAACCAGCATAAACTTAATGATTCTTTTACTCTTTACTATTATAGTGCTAGTGGAGGCACTCGATTTTATTTATTTATTTCAATTTTATTCTAAATAAATACCTGGAAACTAAAATTCCTAGTAATAGTAGTGATGTTAAGGAGATTCGCCCTATAGTTGGGATTGACAGATGGCTGACAGGTCGAGGCTCTCAAGTGGGCACCCTCCATCTCCAGCTTTCTTCATTGTCCCACTATAAAGGAATCAAAGGTGGATCTCTATGTGCTCGAATCTCCCCGTCTTGTTGTTCTGTCGATAATTTTTAAAGAATGTTTAAACTTTCTATAGCAACAAATAAAGATATGTTTGAGATCATGGTTGAGAAGCAGTGCTCGTAGACAAGCCTATGTGGTGTTCGGCAAGCAATACAGAAGTCCAAAAGTCGACTCCTACACAGCTACTTATATATGAAAGTAAAACATATCTACGTTAGTAGCTGTACCATTCTGAGCCATATCCACTTGATCAAAACATTTGGGGACATTGTAACAATCTTCTTTCTTCCCTCTACTTACATTTCAACACCCTTGATTGGCTCTTTTAGGAGATTGTTAATCACAGGGTATCTAGCTCAATGTAAAAAATGGAGTTTGTTATCCTGGTTGACGAGGTATATATTGTTTTATGTGTGTATTGTGTGTGTAGATTATATACTATATGGAGTAACACTGATTTGGAAATTTCAAAATAGTATTAAGGGGAGTAGGACTAAATAAGTGCAAAACGTATCTCCTAATATACGTATATTGATTTATTCATGGCAACTTATTTTCAGATTTAAATGTATTCTATTGTAAATATATTATTTATATTTCAATGTTTGAAATTAAACCAATATATAACCAATCAATAATAATCAATTTGTTGTAAATTGTATGACAATGTTCATTTTTATTTATACAACACATTTCACTACATCTAAACTCATTGTGCTTAATACAGAAGATAAAAACATAAAATCCTGCTTAAATATGTATGCCAGACCCTATATATACTAACATTTAATAGCAGTAAACTGCACTCTACTACATAAAACAAATAAAAACTAAAACCGTGCAGAACAAGTGGCTTTGTGTATCTAAAATAGAGAATCCCCCATGCCTGATGTTCAACGAGCTGTCTGTCCCGCCTAGACAGTGGCCGTATGGCTGGAGCCAGAGCCCCAACAATGTGCCAGCTGATCCACAGGGTCTGGAGCCAGGCTGACCCTGGAAAACCTCTTCCCTTTTAACCAGCATTAAATCCATTACTTGCAATTGAAACTCTTATACTATATTACAACAGTCGCCATCACACACACACACACACACACACACACACACACACACACACACACACACACACACACACACACACACACACACACACACACACACAGAAAAAGAGACGGCTTGCCGCCTGCATATCTGTTTCCAAATATAGC
>NW_005187428.1:4215083-4220923 GCF_000239375.1 Pundamilia nyererei | reverse complement strand
CAATTGAAACTCTTATACTATATTACAACAGTCGGCACAACACACACACACACACACACACACACACACACACACACACACACACACAAATTCAAAAGGAAACAGTCAGCTAGAGACAGAACAAGAAAAAGAGACGGCTTGCCGCCTGCATATCTGTTTCCAAATATAGCTTTTTCTCCATTGCACTCGGCCTGTTGTTTTTGTTACAGTGGCATTTTGCCCAAGTGGCGTTGTTTGGCAAGTCTCACTCTGTAGAGGTTTATTTTTTAATTTTTTTATATATATATTTTACATTTTTTTGCTTGAGCGTTTGGGAAGTGATGTTTTGATGATGTCTGCAAATGTCATGGGGAAGCTGAGGAGAATCAGTATGCAGACCACAGATGCCTGGTTAGACAGTGACTGTGCTCAGAGACATGTGATCGGTGATGGTGTGAGGGGAAACTGCGGTGAGGTCACGGGGTTCAGAGAGTTCTCAGGATTGTGCAAATTTAACAATAACGTAACCAAAAAGCGAAATATTCGAAAATGTGAATGAAACCACGCCCTTCCAGCAAGATATAGTGAACAGGGATAGTTGATGTTATTTCAGAGCCAGATTTCATAATAACTCCATTGGCTCTGCTTCACGACCCATACATTCTTTACTGAGGACCAACACTGGGCCTGCCAGGCTCAGCAGACAAAACAAAACATGAAACTGATAAGACCAGATGAAACTATTCCACACATTTGGCCCGGTCATCGCGGCTTGCCAAAGATCCCCTGCTTCCTAGCTCTGCCTTAACGATGTTACTGTATTTGGTGTACAGTAAAATAAATTGGATTATGAAGAGGGTGAGCAATGCTAGCTTAAATGATAACTACTTACTTAAGATTAAGATGTTGGGCTTTATTTTTAAAGGAAATTTTTAAAACATGAATTATCTGTCGGTGGTTGCCATATGCATGTAGTTGCCTGCTTTATTGTAACCATCAGGTATGCCCACAATAATCCAGGGACACTTGCTAGATGGTGGATTTACCTTGTTATCATCATGTACATTCCCTACATGGTAACCCTTATCTGATTGTTGCTACACAAGCAAGGAGGTATTTAATCAAAGGAATCTGTTACCACTTGAATTTTACGGAGGGACAGAGAAGAATAGCTGCCAAGGCACAACAGCCCTGTCCTTTGGGAAGGCCAAATGCCTGGTTTCATCAGGGTGAAAGCAAGAGGTGTAGAAAGTTGCACAGTTTTACACTGGCATCAACAATAAGATTGTTCATTTTAATTCATAGTACTGCCATAGTTTCAATATGTAAGAAAATATGACGATGAATACGGCAATTCAAGCCTTCCTATACATCCAGGTTTTGCATGACACACTCCTTAAACATGAATGAATAATTCTGAGAAGAATGCAACTGAAATATATGAAATCACAGATCAATTTATTGACATAATTAATCATTAAGGAAAATGTGCTTGGCCGAAACTGAATTAACCAATTCCATTTGAGCAGATTCCTTTAGATCTTTTACACAGTACATATGTAACAAAATTACATGGACATTTTTATGTGTGATCCAACTAATAGTGTGTTTGTGTGAATAACACATGTAAGCACATATTTCTGCACACATAATCACATAGTTGCCATAATACACACACACGCGCAGACCCACCTAAATCATTCCACACATTCAGAAACACAGTATGCACAGTACAACAGACACCCACGCCTACTTTCCCACCTGTTGTCCCCCCTCAGAAATCATGGAGGCTCTCTCAAGTCTCCAGCTGTTGGACTTGGGGCAACAGACACACACATGAACCCCCACCCCCTCAGACAAATGCGGCTGGGTAGTATTTTTAGCTTGTAGTAAACATCAAACACGACTCCTCCTATGCCATCATCAAGCAACGATCCAGCCTCCTAAAAGGAAACAATCAGGACCGGACAGGTCACTGTCCCTATTTAGATGGCCTGTTGATCTAGCAGAGGGTAGGAAATACAGCTCTAGTCAGGAAATGTCTGCAGGTAGCTCAATCTATTCAAGTACTCTGCTGAGTAAACTCTATTTTTAACAAACACACAAGCTCGACACAAAGTGTCCACTGTCAGAGAGGGTGAGAGAAATAGAAGAGAAACATTCATTTCTGACTTAAACAACCCTCACCCACACCCCCAAAACTAAATCTATTCTGGGACCATAAATAGAAAAAAAGGGCAGTTTGTGGGAAAAGAGTACGAGGAAAATCAAACTTCCACATGCACGGCTGAGTGTTCATAACTTAGTATGGAAAATATGAAGACTTGGTTAATGTGATGTAGTGCAAATTTGCTCTTGGGTATGCACATGCAATGAGAAAGAACCACCCAAGCTGGACAACGGTGGCTGAGTGTCAGTCCCTTTCACAGGGACCTGTACAGGTCACACATCGCACCACATAAGCTGCCCCCAAGTAAGATGACTCACTACTGATGCATCTTTGCTGTCTGGCTCACCATGCAACTGCTTGCTTTTAAACTATAGCTCACCAGCCTTTTCAAAGCCAAGATCAAACATATAAACAATAAAAATACTAGAAGATGAACATCATAGCAAAAAATAAATAAATCTGACAACTATCCCACAACACACACACATTCAGACCACTCCTTCTTCCTCTGACTATGTTTAATATTTACTAGGCGACCAGTGGATCAGAAGCCACAATAAGAGGAAGCAAGTGAACACAGCCTTATATGGGGGACAACAGGAATATTAGCCTTTCAGTGAACAGGACACTTCTGTTTTGTCACTTCCAGCATGAGTAAGCAATGGGGTCCACCAGGCCCGACTTCCTCAAAACACAACCTGAGTCAGGACGTAGTTAATCAGACTGTACGAAAGTGCTGTTTGGGTGAATTCATACCATCGAATACGCAAGCGTGTCGGTGTGCGTTCTCTATTCCTGAAAATTGAAACTCTTCTCTCTCTTGCGTACACATATACAAGGCCTTGCCTGCTGACACAGCACTAATGGCAGTGAGGACGTATTGTGAAAACAGAGAGCAGCATGCTTTGCTGGTTCTGAACAAGGCCGGAGGGTCTGAGCTTTGATGCTGATTAACCTTTCTGTTGTCAACCCTTAACATCCAGACTACTCCTGCAGGAACACTAGTGAACCATCAACTAAATACCTGGAAGGATGCTACAAGATTGGAAGCAGGACGTGGATATGAACTAAGAAGACACTTTGAGACACACTCTGAGTTAATGAAAATACGAATTACAAAATACACTTGCAAGAGATGTGCTGTATGAGTCAATCTGATTAGCAGATAGTAATGTACATTTAAGGGAATTAAACTACGAGACCTCTGATCCATGGAAGTCTGCAATGAGGACAGTAACATATCTTAACGCTGTAACACCAAGTGTAACACGTTTAAAACACAACTTTTAATACATTATTTAGACCTCTACAGCGTCAGAGTGATTTCCCCCCCCCCCAAAATTTAAATAAAGCACACAACACATTTGTTTTAAACAAAAGTTAAAAAATTAAACTAATTAAATATATATATGAATTAATTAATTAATTACAAACAAATTTGTCACAAGGTTGAATAAACGCTCTAGTTTAAAAAAATTAGCAATTTTTTACAGGGTTAAAGCCTGGATAGCAAAACAGCCAACCGCGTGCAAGCAGTCCTTGCAGAGTAGCAAAACTACCACATCTCTGTTTAATACAGTGCAGCACTGAAGGACTAACATGGCCTGAGCCAATTATTAGCTTCATAAATGAGATGATTTGCTTCTTTGGAAGTAGAAGTGGCATTCTGGGACAAGATATCTTAAAATGTATTACTTTTCCTCACATTTAAACTTACTTAAACCACGTTATTACACAACTAGTTTACTTTATGCATTCACAACATTGACAGCTTAGTTTTTTAATTTCTTTGTACACTTACTACAATTTAAAGGCTTTTATGAAATATTATTTCCTCAGCCTCTTCAGTCACATTGTAAAAGAATATTCCTAAACTTTTTATGATTTTCAGTCAGGTTTGTTCAAAGTGGGATGGCATGGTATTTGTTTATATGTGCAAACATTTATTTGATATAACAATTCAAATATTTGAAGAACAGTTAAAACTGAGTATTGATGCAATCCTTTGTATCTTAAATTGTACGTGTGGAAAAAAAAATCAATGGATGTAAAATTATTATCTTCAAATTATCTTAAAATATCTGAATGTGATATTTTCAGAAAGATCCCTGCAATAAAGATAGATAAATAATAACAGAACCAGTTTGTTCCTTTAGCTAACTGGTCGACTTCCAGTGATGGGAAGGATGTCTATCCGGCTGCCAGCGTCGAAATATTTATAGGCTAAGAAACAAACTAGCATTGTCCAAACAAGAGGAAGCTAAAAACAGCTTTTTTTTCCCTTTTGGAAAATAAAATGAAACAATTCAAATAAACACTGTAAACAGTTGATGTGCGATGGGAGTCCTAAGTACACATAAACACCTCAGGACAGAGACAGATGGAGTGAAGGCTTTTTCCGCAACAAATCCTTGTCCAAACAGACAGACAGACAGGGGTTGTTTGTCTCGCTGGCCTCTTGACCTGCACAAACTCGGAGATTTGTTGTGGAGTTAGCAAGTTTATTCTACATTTAGCAGACAGGATTGATGGAGCGATAGTGAGCTGCACATTTTAAGATGGCCTCTTGTTGTGGTTATGCATCATATTTAATGCATGCTTATTCAGTTAGTCCTTCTTACTTAACACTCTAAAGGAGAGACAGAAAACTTGTGATAAGAACAAAGCTGTTTAGCCCACGGCGTGTCACTTATCCAAAGCTTGGAGACAACTCTGAAAGGGCACGTTTCTTTTAGCGCTATCGCTGCTGTTAGTTAGCTTTCAAGGTCAAAGTCATTGTTTTAGAGAAGATCCTAAATCAGGCCGGGAACAAATATTTTAGTGGCTGCACATATGACTGATCTCTGGACACGCTGTCATTGTTCAATCAGCCTAAAGCAAGAAGAGCTGAGTTTCCTTATCAAACGCTTCCGATTTCAATAATTATTCATAGAACTTTAACAAGTTACGTGACTTGAAAAGAGGTAGATGTGGTAAATTACCTACAGCGTTCTGTGCCTGCATAAGAGCAATCAGTGAAATCTAAGCAGAGGATGTATATTACACAATCAGTACTACAACCTGAAAGTTCAATTACAAGACAGATTAGACTCTTACTGAGAAATCTGACCTAGGAATATTAAGCATTAAATTACTCTTTCAAGATAAAATTGAATTTGCTTTTTTTTTATACACCTTAAAGTGTTAATACTTGTTTTTTATTGGTCTACTTATCATTTGTATTATTTTTCTGATTTATCTAATTTAATTCTTACTTCTTGGATAGTTTTGCTTCATGTCTTACAAGGTTTTTAAATCACAATTATTATTATTATTATTATTATTAATTATTATAAAGTTTCCTTTATTTGTGTTTTATATAATTATGTAATCCACTAAAAAAAAGAAAAGAAGAAAAAATAAAAAACACAAAAGTCACTTTTTCTATTCCAGGGCAGCAACATCCAACAATACATTATATCAGGGGTAGGCAACCTTTCTGATGGCGAGTGCCATTTACATTTTCCTTAGAAGTCAGTGTGCCATATGATTGCATTAGCAATAAATTTAATAACGCTCTATATGAACAGTTACACAATATATAGAACCACTTTATAGAATTATATTTGTTTGCAGATGTTGGCAGCTATCAGCGATCAGCTATTTTGAAACAAAAAAACACTTTTTATCCATAACAGCAAATGAACTGTAC
>NW_005187428.1:4204386-4213849 GCF_000239375.1 Pundamilia nyererei | reverse complement strand
AGTAGCAACAGGAGAGGGAGGGAGAGAGAATGAGAGAAGAAGAGGCAGCTGTGCAGCGTAACGACAGAATAACTCCAGCTTTGTGTCTTTTTTTTTTTTACATTATAGCTGAAGTACGGGACAAACTGCGTCCCTTCTCAGCTCAACATGAAACGCGTAATAATTTCTCTGAATGCGGGACAATTCCGTCTTTTTACGGGACGGTTGGCAACTCTACTAACTAACCTTATGAATTAAATAAAGTTCATCAGTAACATCATAGCATCCACCCAGCTGTATAGAAAATCCGTCATGCTAGCTAGTACGCAGTATGAGTTATTGTAACTGACTGTAAAAAGTCAGAATAACGAAAATAAACTCCACTTAAACTTGGTTTATATCTGACCCAGATAGACTGCAGGTCATAACTTCTTACCTGAAGTTCAGTTCACCTGACACTCGGACCGGCGGCTGCCTCGGATCTCTCCTCCTCCTGCCTCCCCTTTCCCTCATCTACCTGTTGGCCTCCACCACTTGCTAATATTACTGAATCTGTGGAAGCTCCGCCATAGCCACCACCAAACAACAACACACACCGGCCAGCATCTGGCCAATCCACCACCTTTCATTGTTTATACCGTTACAAAAAAATAAAAAATAAAATAATTGGACCACCGAGCAAATGCCCGGTATGCCCCATGACCAGTCCAGCTATGGTCGTGCCATCAGTTAACCCTTCGAGTGCCAACTGTGGCACGCGTGCCTAGGGTTGCCGACCCCTGCCTTATATAATCTTATCGCTTGGCTTGACAATTGCCTGAGCACTGCTGGTATCGTGAAAATTCCCATTCTTGTCACCTGGGTTTGATTCCTGGCTTTTGCATGTGTTTCCTGTAAACAACTCCTTCCCCTGGGCCATACCTGAGCAACCCCCATCACTCAGGCCAAGTCTTTGGCGCTACTTCCAGGCACTTTGTTCTCCAGTGTGTCCATTATTATTGTTTTGTATGAATTTCTCATGTTGGCTATTTATTCCTGCTGTCTTACCATTTATATTTTATTCCCGCGCAGTTGGTGTGGACCCATAATTTCATTGGACATGTACAATGACAATAATATAAAGCTTTATTCTATTCTATTGATTTGCTACACCTGTGTCAATGGGATTGAAAATATCCGAATTCAAAAATTAAAGATGTTTAGCTCACTTTTGTCCATATTGTGTATGCTGAGCTCAGGATTCATATAAATGGCACAAAGATGAAATCACCAGTGTGTTTACCATTATGGACTGCTTGTCCGGTCCATGATAGCTGATGGATGCACTCACTTTTTGTGCACATGAAGAGGCCTGGTGACAGATTTACCAAGTTTGTCTTCTGGGCTATAATACACTGTGTGCATACTGTATGCTGGGACTTCTTTTCCTCTGCTTCCTACTTATTTCTGTTCGAATACAACATTTTTCTTTAACATATGAAATTATTTTGATTTTAAGACCTTTTGTTTTGTTACTATTAGACAATTTTATTGTTACAACTAAACTGAGATTCAGTGGGATGTCTGTGATTAAGAACCACATTAAATCCATTTTATTACCATGTCTGGCTTACTTCAGATGTGGTTAGATGTACCGGTAGTATATATTACGGAAGGAAGGAAGGAAGGAAGGAAGGAAGGAGGGTGGGTGGATGGATGGATGGATGGATGGATGGATAGATGGATAGATGGATGGATAGATAGATAGATATGGGAAATGGCAAAAAAAACCAACCAAAAAAACAAAGATGACATCTGATTCTTAAACCAAGCTGATTGGAAAATAAATGATGTTATGTCACTGGCAAAGGTTTTCTAACAGTAAGCAAAAACAATGCTGAGAGGGGGATTTTTGTAGTGTACAGATGTCTCTCTACATCATCTCAGCTCCAGCTTGGGAAACCATCACTGAGACTTTCTGGCTGGCCTGTGGTGAGGCAGAGGGTTATGGTTTTGGCTATTGAAATACATGCAGACAGACACACAGGTGGTGTTTCACTTTCTCTCTGAGGAGAAAGTGACTGGCTGACTAAATATGACTGGGCTCCCTGTGTCCTCGCACATCTGGAGTTGACTGAATGGAGGGAGGGGAAGGCAGACTTGTGGGGAGTGGCGAAAGGCAAAAATGCAAAGGCCCAGTGTGCGTGTCTGTGTGTCATGATATGCGCGTTGTGGTTGTGATCTTTTCGTGTCTGTGGATGTGAGGGCAATTGTGAAGGGGGAAGACAGAGAGGCTTCTGTAGGCCGTTCATTCATTTATCATTTCTTTTGTAAAATATTGCAATTTTAAGTTTAAAAAGTGTGGAGTTATTTAAGGGTTTTGTTATTTTATTATTGGGTGTCCCCCAATAATCGGGGACATGTCTCGTCTGAGATTCTTTCACACTGGACGCAATTTAGAGCGATGTGGTGACCACAGAAAGTGAACGATATTCGGAAACTTCAAGGAACTATAGGTGAAAACAATGCTGGTGTGGACTACAAATGACTTGGTGGCAAAGATGATAGAGGGTTACCAAGCCAACCAGAGTCTGAAATATCCACAAGCAAGTCACCTTCAAAGTAATGGTTGATGAGCAAATCGCTTCCAGTGTTAACTTAGCTTTTAAGTCAGGCATTCGTTTTTTCATTTTTCATTTTAATCAATGTCACAAACCTTACACTAGTTTGTGGCCAACTTAGAGGTGATGTAGGTCTTTCTGTTTAAAGTGTGTTCAGCAATTCTTGTTTTATGCTTTAACACAGTTAGCGCAAAGTCAATCCAAGGGCAGTCACAGACAGCCAGTCTACCTACAGAGAGTGTTTCTTTTATGTCGCTTGTGCTGTTAAAAACAATGAAAAGTGTTCACTGTGACCGCTGTCTGTGTTTTTCCACGCCGTATTTGATCATTGATGATTTTTCCGTGCTTCTCCCATTTCTGGTAAAACTCTGCTGTCGTGCTCTCCCCCATCCTGGCCTACTTGTTAACCAATAAACATTCAACTGACAGATGGGCCATCCGTGTTCAGCGATGTGCAGGTTGGATTTTGGAGGATTGCACGGGAGCAGTGGGTAAAAAACCTCGCCATGTGCTGTCTGAATGGCAATCCGTACAAAGACGGGCAAATAGATTTGCGGGAGCATCAATTACGCTTAACACCACCAGCACATAGCCACACCCCCTGTAAAGTCACTGTAAGTTAATGAGCGTGTCTAGGTAAGCTCTAGTGCGAAAGTCATCTACAAAATTAAGATGTTGTATTTATGCCAGTTCTCATCATTGCAGAGTTATGGCTGTTACTAGCTACAAGTCAGGCTGAAATAAAAACAAAAATCCTTAAATGTTGCACTACCAGAGGTCCTCTGGCATGGAAGGGTAACTTGACTTATTACCTTAATATTACAATAGTGGCAGCCCTAAATATCCTCAGTACATATGTATGTGTTTCTCATGAATTACTTTGATTTGGTCAAAGCTTTGAATCTGATTCATGCTAATGATTTTTTTGATTGCCACATAGCCACATGTAAAACAAATTACACATTTTACACCATTAAAAGGTTAAATCTGATTCAGTAAACAAAATTACTTGATAAGAGATGTTATTTTCACCTGTTGTGTTCTACCACTGCACATTTTGCATCCACTTTTTTTTGATAATGTTTATATTTTCAACAAAAAAAAAAAGGAGTAAAGAACCAGAGGAGTAAATTATGATGCCTGAGAAAAAATTAAACATTGGGGGAAGAAGCAGAAAAAAAGATGGCTTGGAGTTCCTCGCAGGGAGAAAAGAAACAGATGTGCCAGAGGTGTCGCTTTGCCTGGCGAGTGGCAGCGAGGTGTGAAACTGCAGCTCTTGATGATGAATCATTTCCCAGATTGAGATCCTTTTAAAGACGGGCAGGAAATTTCCACTTACTTCATGCGCCGTGAGCCGATTGCGTGGCTGCGCAAAAGAAGACAGATTCCCCGGCATACGTCATGTATGCACATATGATTTAGGAATACTGTCGCAGATGTGCACACTTTGCTGCAAAACAACACAAGCACACCAAATTATCCTAGAAACCTGAAAAGGAAGGATAAGAAAGCCAGGCCCAAACTCTGAAGACTCCTTTTTAGTGCGAGCTTATAAATAAATAAAATGAATTAAAGCAACAGCAGAGCAACGTCTCCTTCGACTTTATTTTTCCTGTGTAACCTGGGGAGTCGTGTTTCAGCGAGGAGCAGTCATCTGTGTGTGTTGGAGAGTGCTTCACAGAGGGCTGCCGCTGCATTTGGGAAGGGAGGGGTCCCCTTCACGCAGCTGTGCAAATCTTTCTGAGAATTATGTCTGTGTGTATCCGTGTGTGTGCATGCGTTTCTTTCGGTGTTCATTGGGCGCCAGCACCTGTACAAAATCTCATTGTTTCATCTCAGAGGCCCTCTAAACAGCTCAGAATCAGGCTAACACCGCCGCATCACCCAAAAGCAACAGCAGGACCGAGGGGCCTCTTGCGCTCTCGTGGCACGTGCCTGCAGCTCCCCCAGCTCACGACCCAAGATGGAGTTACAGGGGTTTAGGGGAGGAACGGCTGCCTGCTGCCCCCTGAGCACCCCTTGGCCCTTCGGGCTCCACACTCCCTGGCTGCCCCTGGCCCCATCAAAGGATCTACCGGGTGGAGACAACACAGTCAGGCCTTGGGCTCATTGTTTTTGCACTCTTGCTAATAGCTGGAAGCATTAATCTGTGTGTGAGTGAGTGCATGTGCGCGAGGCCACTGTTCATCTTGTGTAAGAAAGGCAAGGAGAGAAAGAGGAGAGACAGGAAAAGTCAAAGAAAACCACTTAAACTGTAGGAGAAACGCGTGAGGGTAAACAATCAAAACGTCTGGGGAGCACAGACGCTAATCGGCAGTGATTAACAATCATTACCACAATGATATGAAAAGAAGAAGAAAAATAGGGTAAAATAAAAGCATTTGTACTCTAGACTGCCTGCAAGTGTTTCTTTTGTTTCTGGTTGGAACCAGATAAGAGTTACATTATGACATCATGTTTGTAATTCGGAAGAAAGATACACGGAAGTTGCATAAATCCCCGATTTTCAGAATAAATAGGTCTCAATGCAAGAACAAGCACGACCTTCAGATCTGTCAAAAACATTTGCATATCGTATTTATTACTAAGCTAAACATTTACAATTCCCACATCCCATAACTCTGAAGAATGCTGATTTTGTTAGCCTAACAGGAATCTCACCCTGGCACCACTAACTGTTTGAAACGGATCTCATGTATTTGAAAACAAAGCATCCTCCAAGGGATGAGCTCAGGGGGATGAGATTATGAAAGGATGATGATGATGATGATTTACTGAAACTGGTATTGGAAGAATGTCTGGGCGACTTTGTGGAGTGGCTACATGTGAATGTTCTATTTCAGTGTCAGCCGTGTCCTGGGAATAGAAACAACTCAAGTCATAATAACAACACGCTCACAAGATAGCTGATAAGATGCCAATTAGATGAGCTCAGTCTGTGGAATATGTGTGTGTGTGTGTGTGTGTGTGTGTGTGTGACAGAGATGGAAGAAGGGAAGCAGAGGACAAATAGGCAAAGAAAAGAAAGGCAAAGAGCTGCAGAGAATGAGAGACGTTGGATGAAATGAAAGAGAAAACAAGCGGATCTTACTGAACTTCATGTCAGGATGTGTAATGTGTAATTCACGTCAGAGCTCTGGTAATGTCCGGTGTGAACTTCCTTTTGGAGTTGCTTCCACGCCATGATGAGTGCCGGCGGAGCCAAATTTGCAACTCGTGTTTTAAAAATAGACAAGTGTGGACTTCTGAGGCACGCACCACCAACCAGGATTTCATCTTATCCACGTAACTTGAGGGTTAACCCTGGGTTTTCTGGACTATGAATTTACTGTAGTAACTTATGCTGCTCTCCTAACCTGCTCCGGAGAAGGTTAGATTCCAGATTAGAGATTGGCAAGTAGGAAATCACCAGATATTGACAAATCAAGTCACTATTCCTCGAAGATCTATCTGACCTCTCTGTGTGGACAGTGGGGGGAGGGTCTAAAGCTTTTTAATAGTGTCTGTGTCTTAATATTGTCTTTGTGTTTCCCAGGTTAGCATCAGTGGTGGTGTGGTTAGCACTGTTGCCTCACAGCAAGAAAGTCCTGATGTGACTGGGTTCTCTCTGGGTACTCCAGTTTCCACCCAAAGTCCAAAGACATGAGGTTACCGGGGTTGGGTTAATAGTGATTCTAAATTGGATGTTTTATTCACTGTGTTTCTCTTTACTTACATTCTGCATTTCTTTCTAATATCATACTTTAGTCTTGCTTTGTAAAATCAGCCACTCGGCTACCTTCACGTGAACGCACTCTTACCCAGATTGGAAAACTTAGCGAGTCGTTAGCCAGCTTTTTGTGACCGCTTATCCTGATCGCCACAGTTAGGGTAAAAGTGAACCCAGGTAAGAAAAAGATACCCTGGGTATGTTGAACTCACTGTCTAGTGCAAGGCCCTGCTGTCACAAAAAGACATCAAAGATAATGTCAGAGACAACACTTACTTCAACCAAAAACTTGTGGACTACTGAAAGCAAATATAGGAATCCTTTGAGAGCCAGGGGAAATATGTCTGTGTGGATTTTCTTAATGTTTCCTTTTTCATTTTTGTGGTTCAAATGCAGTTTTTTTTAATCTACTTTTTATCACATAAACAACCTTAAGCTATATAGTTTGTGTCTTGCATATTTCCACAACCATATCCATAATCACATACTGTGTATGCTACTGTTGTATATAGTGTATTATCTTACTTATTTTTTATTTGTTTGTATTTTATTTGTATTTTTTGTATTTTCCTTCTGATATCAGTACCTGAGCTGAGGTAACGCAAAAATTTCCCTGTCGTGGGATCAATAAAGTCTTATCTTATCTTATGGAAAGTAATAGTAGTAATAGTTTATATGCTCTGACACCGCCCCATTTGGATATCTTCTCTTCCCCCTTCTTGGGCAGCCCTCCAGTCCACATTCAACAGCGTCCTCTTATCATGAGCCATTCATCTGTTTTATGAGGAACCGGGACATAAATCAGTGGCCTGAAAACCCCGGGGACCACCTCTTCCACCACAAACTGGCCCAGTTAGCTGGGGAGGAAGTGATTTGATAAAAGTGCCACTGAGGTGCCCAGCTCCACTAAAAGCTAATGCTAAGACCAGCCTGAGGGAGAAAAGGAAGGGAAAAAAAGGTTACTGATTTTGCACCATTTATTACGGTTGTATAACAACAGAATAACAGTATCTTGTACGCTGTTGTTGTACAAATTATAAAATGCCATTGGTGCATGACATTAAGGACATGTCACTGAAGGAAAACTTTGCTCGTAGGTTAGGTCAGTGTTTACAGACAAGGTGAAGTCACCGCAGCTTCGGACGTGAGAAACTCACAGAATGGAAGGAATGACGTGGCCTAAGAGCGACCACCCACCTGACGTCACGCTGTATTGTCACATGCTGGCACATGACAAGACCCTCTTCTGTTGAATCTGTGTCAACAGTGCGCAAACTTGGCACTACTCAGCGGCCATGCCCTCGTTACCTCATGCCAAGGAGGTGTCCAAACACTCAAAAGCACAAAAGAGCCAAGAGGGAGCTTAATCGGCCCTATTTACACCTGCCAGCCGAAGCAGTGACGCACCACATACCAAATGCTCCAGCTTCACTGTGCAAAAAAAAGATTGCATGGAGTTTGACACCAAAAAGAAAATAAATAAAATAATTTTTTTTAGTCTCGGGAGATTACTTTTATCCAGTAGTTAAACTTTTGTGATGTGTGGTTTATCGCTATCATCGCTTGCTTATGAAAAACACTTAAAGTAACAAACAAAAAACAGTTTTAATAATTATGTCCCACAATGGATTTCACATAAAAGACATGCTGAAGTTAAATTCCTTCCAGCAGCGTTAATGTTAAATCAGCATTACCCACAAAAAAGATAGACACATATGAAGATACACAGTGGCAAAAACATCTACCATGATTCCACACCAAAATATGAGAACATGAGTTTTATTTTGGTTTCTTTCAGAAACATCTCAGGTTCAGTTATGCTGAACACATTACCATCTACTGCAACACAGTTTTGAGGAAGGACACATGTGTAGGAGTACTTTCCTCCCCTACTACCTCAGATGCTAGCCCGCAGTGAACGAGGGTGCTACTCAATTTTAGCAGGGGGGTCTTTTTGTACTGCTGCATTTTCATGCTTTCAGTTCTCATTAAAACCACAAAAAGAAAACTGCAAAGGCCCCTCAGAGCCGAGGCCTTGGAAATTTCGCTACGCTAACCCTCCATAATATGCGCCTCAGCCCCACAAATATACTCAAGGGGGGCTCTTTGGTTGCCGTGTAATAAGTCCTGGCGTGCTAACCTTGTAATTGGCCATAATTAAAAGGAGGCAGAAGGAGACGAGGATCTTCCTCTTAGCTTCAGCTGCCAGGCAGCAGGAAGTAGTAAAGACACGCTGTCTCTTCCTTTACTAGGTGCCACTCCGTCGTTCTCTTTGAGCTTCTTTTTTCCCTTTTTTTACCTGTCACTCAGAATCTTTGTGAAGAGGATCTTTAGGGTGCCCCCGTCTGGAACCACCACAGAGTGGAGGGAGTTGAGCTCCACTGTGTAAAGTCTATCCTTCTTTATCCTTAAAACCCTGCATCATGACACTAAGTGTGTGTGTCTGTCTGTCTGTGTGTTTCTGCATGCACACACCTCTTTATCATCATTGTCTCTGTTCAGTCTGTAATTATTCAGTCTGCATATGCTCCCTGTGTGTTTGTTGTCGTCTGTTTCCTGCTTCCACCCTTGTCAGTGTCATGCTTGTGCATCTATGCATCCTGTCTTCACTCAGCGAGCTCATTACATTTGAGACACGGGGAATTCAGCGCATCCATTTTCCAAGCAACTTCAAATGTGGTTTTAGGACCACCACGAGGATATTACACTTTATAGCACACATAACAGTGTGACATATTTTTTTTTCTGCAACTATATATCAGTTCACTTGCTGGGCCAACGTCCTCACTTTAGGTTTGACAGCGTTTTAGTAGGTAAAGGTGATTGGCTTAAACATGAATTGAGCTGCAGTTTGGGGAAGGCCTCGAAAGGGGACTGAAGGCTGCCCCCGGCCTGACAGATCCACATGTACTAAATAGAAGTGAAGAAGTGTAAGAAGTGAAAAGGGGAGGGAGAGTGGGGCACGTAAACAAGAGCAAACAGTTTGTAGAACTGGGAGATGATATACAGATAAAAACCGGAAGGACCGTGTTTGGGGGCGTGGTCCCGCTCCTGAAATTTAGATACTTTATCTCCAATTATTGAAAATTCCTTCCCTCCCCATCTCCAGCTGCCTCCCTCTTCCCGCTCCACCACAACCACCCACACATGCAGGGCCTTGGAGTAGGGGTATGTC
>NW_005187428.1:4200564-4202598 GCF_000239375.1 Pundamilia nyererei | reverse complement strand
AAAAAAAAAAAGACATAAGTTGTAACAGCCGCCGTTTTCTTTGTAAAAAAAAACGAGAAAAAAAAAGGAAAAAAAAAAAAAAAGAAAATTCCTAAATGTAAAGCAAACACATTGCCGCTTCGTCACTGTCATCTTTTTTTGTAGTTCTCATCATTTTAACATTCAGACTTAAAGTCAATCATTTTTTGAGGTGATTTAATTTTGAATTTTATAAAATGGAAATATTGTACTCACTACATAGTATGTAATGTTTTCCAAAAAATAGATGCACTATATTGCTTTCACACATATATGATCTTAAGTTACGTCCCATTCTTAATGCATAGGGTTTAATATAATGTTGGCCCAACCTTTGCAGCTATAACAGCTCTTCCCAACTCTTTTGGGAAGGCTGTCCCCAAAGTTTACAAGTGTGTTTATGGGAATTTTTGACCATTCTACCAGATTTGTGAGGTCAGACGCTGATGTTGGATGAGAAGGCCTGGTTCCCAGTCTCTGCTCTAATTCATCCCAAAGGTGTTCTATTGGGTTGAGGTCAGGACTCTGTGCAGTTCTCCCATATCAAACTTATCCATATGTCTATGGAGCTAGCTTTGTGAACTGGTGTGCAGACATGTTGGTAGACATATTGGAATAGAATGAGGCCATCCCCAAACTGTTCTCACAAAGTTTGTAGCATTAAATTGTCTAAAATGTCTTGGTATGCTGAAGCATTTAGAGTTCCTTTCACTGGAACTAAAAAGGCCACATGAAGTTTGGAGAGCTATAGAGCCTGACTTCAGAAAGCCAGTGAAGTGTTTGGAATACCTGAATTCAATGATTTGGATGAGTGAGTGAATACCTTTGGCAACATAGTGTATGAGCCAGCACTGGTTTGTAGAAGTCACTATGTTGCCCTGCCATCTTGAATTCAATGACCAAGATCGCTCTAGAGTGGTTAGAGACTAGCTACTTACGTAGTATGCCTTATAAGTTACATTTAATGTAAAGATCACAAACTCTCATAAACACAAACAGGTAAGCAAAAATATTTTGTTGTAAGCTAACATTATGCCTGTTAATATCAGGCTCAAGTGTCCTAAAAATCACATTCTCACATTGTATGAGAGTTTATTCACTAAGTATCAGAGTCTAACAATGTTAGATCCACTTCAAAGAAATCTTTAGTAATTCAAGCTAGCAGCAGATAAGAGAGGCTAACAGTTGCTATCAGAAGCTAAAAACAGCTAACATTAGCAAAACAGCAGGACTCAGTAATAGAAAAGTTTAGGATTTCCTCAATAACTCACTCATTGACTAATATTTGATTGCTTTCACACTCTTGGCTGATTATAAAGTGTTGGTCCTAAAGCAGCCACCGTAACTACCAAAAAGGTTTATGCGCTTGAATTGGGAGGGGTAACTTGACTGCATTCTCCTGACATCAAGTGGCAAGAAAACACTGCACACTTGAGCAAATAATTGATGGGACATTACCAGCCTCACTTGTTTCATCTTCTTTATCAGTCTGTTAAAATAAAGTGTTGTATAGCAAACTCTGTATTCTGCATGGATTGATTTCAGTCATTCTACAAATTATTAACTTCTGTTTCTAGTGCTCATTCCGATAGAACAAAACATTTATTTCTAACTTGGCAGACTCTTGCTAAACATCGAATATCATTCTCTATTACCAAATGAGAATTTTAAAGTCAGGATTATTTTATTATTCACAATATTATATCTATTTTATAAAGCCCTCAGTTGCTTCTGTACATTCCAGACATCGTGTTGGCATTGTGGCCTTAGCTAGCATCTACCTCAGCACACTGTTAACAGAAAGGAGAATGATGATGGGGCAGCATTGAGCTTTTGTTACTTGAGCGTCACCCGCTGTAACACAAGACAGGCAGCTGGTTGACTCACCATGAAGCTGAAAGGTAACACCAAGTAGGCAGTGATGAGGAGAAATAAAGAAAGAGATGAAGAAGAGAAAGTTGATCTGGAGGAGAGTGAGTTCATTTGCAGCCAAGTTCATCTGAGGGATGATTAATG
>NW_005187428.1:4194941-4200171 GCF_000239375.1 Pundamilia nyererei | reverse complement strand
GACAAGGGTTCAACCGGGGCAAAGTGGCGGCCATATTTCTCGAGGCTCCGCCTGTGGCCTTCAAGGCCAAAAACATACACGGACAGGCAGTGGGAGGATTCTACCATGACCTCTCACCTCAACTGGGCTCCCCTGGGGTCAGTAGAGGTCATGCTGCCATCTCTACAGACGCCAGCACCTGGATTGCTGGACCAAACTGCAAAAGAAAGGGTATCCAGTGTGTGTGTGTGTGTGTGTGTGTGTGTGTGTGTGTGTGTGTGTGTGTGTGTGTGTGTGTGTAGGCTTGGGGGAAGGCGGTCTCTGGGGAAATGAATCAGGCACTTAGTTCAACCACCCGCCCCCTTACTTACAGACATTGCTTCAGCAAGACCCAAAGGTCAACTCTCACCCTTTCTCGCATTTCTCTTCCTTCTTGCCATTTCACGTTACCTCCCCCACCACGCTCGTCAGAGGTGAACGAGGAGCTATTTCACATATATATGAGAAACAGTGGTAACTGCTATATACATTTCAATGTACATTATTGCTCCAAAGTTTAGGGTCAATTAGAAATGTTTTTGATTTAAAAATTATTTTTTTAAAAAGTATATTCACATGTTTAGTCTAACCATGTGAACCCATGATCACCCATAATTAAACATGCTTTAGCATCAGCCTTTAAGGGTTAGACGATGGTCACAAAATGACAAAAAGGAAGGGGAATCTATGTGGAAGCGTCTAACTAGAAAAACTTTGTCTAGAATCGAGAAAAGAAGAAGAAGACCCCAGTAAAGAAAAACAAGTACATCACAGTATTTAGTGTGAGAAACTGACAACCCAGGTCCTCACATGGCTACTTCATTACAAAGTACCAGAGTGAAGCATCTAATTCAGTGCCAAAACTTAATAGAGCGTTGTTTCTTATCTTGCTAGGCATCAGGGTTCAAAGTCACAGTCGTGACCATGGGAGAATCCATCTTGCCCGCCTTCAAGCTTGTAGCCAAACGACAGCTGGTTTGTGTCAATCAGTAGGTCTTGACAAACACACAGGATGTTTTTGGTGAGACCATACATAGGTGATTCTTCCAATCAACTGGCAAGTTTTATTGGTTGAACTTAGCTCGCGATAAATAGTTTATTATGCATGGTTAATAACTGGTCATATACTTGCCGCCCAATGCACCATCCAGCGCAGGAGGAAATAGTCTAAATACTATACTGCCTGCCCTTTTTCAAACTGTTTCCAAAGCTGTCTTCAACTTATCTTATCTTATCTTAGAACTGGTTCTGCCACACAAACTATCCACTGTATCAAGTTATAAGGGTGTTTTCACACCTGTGATGTTTAGTCAGTTTAACCTCCTAAGACCCAAACTCTTCCACTGCATGCATTTTTAATTTCTCTTTGATATTTGGGCATATTGGGGCCCAATGAATGTGAAAACAAAGAATTATCAGATTTATTTATTTTTTTATCTTATTTTTGTTTTTATGAAAAATAAGAGCCACATATGAGGATATTCTTTTATAATTTTTATAGAACAGTAGCAGTAAGTGGATATCAGGCCCTTGTAGAGCAAAATTGAGTATTTTGGTCTAAATAACCCAAAATGTGATGTCCACATATGTGGACGCCAGGTCCTAGGTGGTTAAAGCACACTCATTCATGCCTCCTGGTCATTTGTGTACACAGTAATTGCACATGGGTGCAGACTGAAATAACCACACTGAGACCCTTTGGAAGAAGAACATTGTGAAGTTTTCTGGTTCTGGTCCAAAACTTTTGGGTAGTAAGGATGTACAAGACAAAAGCTATATAAGACAACCATGGTTCCTTTCAAGGTATATCACTGATATTCATGATAATTCTGGTTTTTGGTCTTAAATAGCAATTTAGTCTTTTGTGTGATTTCTATGCCTTTGTTGGTGGCTGCAAAAATAGACCAAAAGCAGTCAGCCGTAATTGTACGTCTGAGAGAACGCTGTAATTAAGTATTTAACATCTTACTAAGGTGTGGAGGGGAGTGAGTCTGCAGTATACCATCAAAAAACCTGCAGGATCACTTAAGAAGAAAAACCACACCATAATCTACTTAAGCACCCTGCAATCCTGCAAGTAGCATATAGTGTGTACAACAGGAATGAGTAGACCATTGTGCTGACTTACTCAATTTTGCATAATGTAAAATTAACAGTTGCAGGGTTTTAAGTTGATAATTCTTCTTAAAATTTTAAAATCAAATATTAAAAAAAAACCTCAAAAAAGACAAAGGGAAAAAAGGTGCATAAATCACTGCTCAGTGACACACTGTAAAACCTGTGATCACTAAAATAAACCTGGGTCCACTTTGATTTTCTATTTGACAAACTCCATGAAAATAGTTAGAAAATTAACTTTTTTAATTCTGGATCTGCATGTCTGCACCATGGATTCACATATACAATGACTGGAAAAGAGAAGTTGGAAATTTGAAAATGATAACTTTTGTGTTTAGCTCAGGTGGGGTCCAGCAGGCTTGACATTAACCATGCCAGGACTATCAGTTAACGCTTGGCCTACTTGCATAGCGTGGCTGAATGAGTGCAATAATTGTTGGTGAGATGGCATCTGTATAAGTGATTTACCAAAATATATGGTGATAAGATGAGTCCCTGTGTCCAGAAGTCTGGAAGACAACAAATATATTTTAAGTATTATAACATCCCAAAATACACTGCTGAAAATACACAAGAATTCTTTCTGAAAAAGAAAATGTGCAGTATGTCACCCAAAATGAATGAATGAATGAACTGAACATCTATCGTGTCATTTAAAAAAGAATGGTAGAGCAACAATCCCCTTCTCTGAAGATGACAGAACATCTCTTCAGAGGTTTGCGCAGCACCTCGGTGTCTATCTTCAAAAAACTTTGAAGTTTTATGATGTCTTTATTACACAATTCAGCCTGTTTTGGCATCATTGTGATGTTGCAGGATGTAGTGTTGAAAAAATAAATAGTGTGCTGTACCGCTCTCTCAATGCCCTTTCATATGACATATTACTCGATATGGGTTCTTGAAATATTTTTTCAAGATGAACTTTGAGCTTGGGAGCAAACAATGAAGGCTAAGGTCAAATCCTTAGCCTAACCAGGTAATCATGGTCCCCAAGGACTAGTATATTGCTGTGAAATTTAAAGACAATCCATAGATAACTGTGGATATTATAAAGTTTTTACTGATTTTGACATTTGGTGTGACCTTGACTATGATTGTCTCCAAAATGAAATCAGATTTAGCTGTTATTGGTTTCTACCATCAGGCAAAATTCTATATCTTGAAAACTGTGGATGTTAGACTGCTAACAAATAGACAGACAGACGAACAAATGGATGAATGCATGAAATGCACCCACTGAACAACCACTGTTAACACCAGTGACATACACACTTGCCCACAAAGTATCACCACCATTGAAAGTGTGTACAGTCTACTGCAAAGGGTGAATAAAAGCATGTAAAAGGAGCAGGTATTGTGCGTGTAAGTGAGTACAATTATTTAGCTTGTGCATGTGTTTTTCCTTACGCTTGTGTGCTGTAAATGTCTGAATAGAAGAGTGCACGTTTGCGTGCAAGTCCCAAAGTGTACCAGTTAGGCCTATCTTTTACCTTGTCACCCTATACTCAAGCACTGTATGCTAAAGGCAAAAAATGGGGAGTCAAATTTATACACTACATGACACTCATGCTCTCATTGTCCATATTGCCCCAGTCACTAGAAAGTCAACACTGGCCCAGCATGCCTCCAATGGGCGTATTAACATGTCCCATACACGATTTCATACGCAACCACAGAGACGCATATAGGCAAACTGACACACCTAAGAGCACTGAGAAAGAAAAAATACCGTCATAGTGCTGTGAGTGAGGGAGACACAGAGAGGTTGATATGTGAGTGGAGTATGTGTTGCCGTTTTGCCTGACATCTGGTTGTAAGAGAATCTGTGGCTGATTAGATGCCCAGAGGCTCGAGCTTGTTGACACTTAACAGTTCACCTCATTCTGTCTGACAGAGAAGTGGAAATGTGGCATTTTACCAGCTGTGACTTAATCATGGTCAGAATCAAAATCATAGACATACACAGACTAAAAAAAATTTCCTGATCAAATGATTTGTCAAATCATCTTCAGCTCATACAGACAAAAGGAAACATTGATTTACCTGCCAATTTATTTTTCCTCATAACCTGGGAATCTGTTTTGCTTCAGGAAAAGACACAGCAGTGTCATTACTTTTAGGAGAATCAAATCAAATCAAAATTTATTTATATAGCACATTTTTAAAGACCGAAGTACACCAAAGTGCTTTCCAGTAAAATCATGATACAGATAAAAATCACAATATAAAATATAAATTACAGATATAAATAAAATTTAAAATAATTACATAATCTAAATGCAAAGCCAGATGTAAATTACCCTAATTCGCCTTTTCCTTACGCACACCTTTATTTTAAACCTTTTTACTACCCATTGTATTATCTATACGATGATACTATTATGTAAAATGTTAGACTAATGGTAAAAACCATGGATAGCATAAAAGATGGATGCAGCTACCATAAAGTCACCCACTTGTTTCTGAAGTCTAGCTTAGAAGCCTCAGGATCAGCATTTCAACAGTTGCCATCATGGTTACCAAAAAATGGAGGTGATAAGGAGGGGTGGGTCTGACTGGGAAACAAGGCCCTCATTGGTTATTGAATTGTTACTGACAAGTCTTTAACCAATAATCATGTAGATTCATACTGCACATAGTTCCCCAGTTTGACACTTTATTCTGTATTTAATATGTTTCTGTAAATAATACAAAGTCTTAACTATAAACAATCACATGTGGCATTCCACAAGGTTCGGTACTTGGTCCTTTACTTTTTGTATGGTATGTAAATGATTGATAGGAAATTACCAGGAAATAAACGAAACAAATCAGAGAGCCGCTCTCTCAGAATTCTTTAAGACCAGAATTCTTTTTTAAAGCCACAGCCTGAGCTAAATTTTTCAACCTGCAAGTATGGGGAAGCTTTTTTTTTTTTTTTTTTTTTTTTACAGTCTATGGTATAAACAAGTCCTATCCATATAAAATATGATCTATATATACACTCATAAATTCATGTCTTTTCTGTTATTGTGGTCATAGTATACTACATGTATACTACATTGTGGTCAAAGGGGGAAATTTTCCCCAAACCACTATGAAAGTCTGGAAATAT
>NW_005187428.1:4169695-4194865 GCF_000239375.1 Pundamilia nyererei | reverse complement strand
ATATATATATATATATATATATATCATGTAACATGTATTGAAACAAACACAGATCCAGTATCTCACTGGACTTGATAGATCCCACATCAAACCCCATGGCAGCAGAACAAAAAAGTATACCAGTAAATGTAAACTAATTATTTACAGTAAACTGCGGTAAACTGACTTGCTAAGCTACAGGTTTTGCAGTGCATTGAACCAGGGGGAAGGACAGTCACATTCATAACACACCATTACAAAAACATGGAGACAGAACTGGGGATTTCATTGTGTAGCTTTGTGGTATTCAGTTTCCACCCCCTTCCATAGCCTCCGAGCAGCAGGCGTATGCAACTGGATCTGTCAGCCGGGTCCATCAGATAGCTGCCATGCCTGTGTCTAGCTCTGTCTACCTGTCAGAGCTCTGTGGCTGTCATCCAGCCAGTCATGCAACCATTGCCTGGCCACCGCCCCTGCCTTATCAGGATAATGAGCTGCATTTAGGTCCATTATGAGCTGACCCCAAGGACTTTCTCTGCTGCTAAGTGGGGGCCTTGTGCCAGTGATGGACAGGCCAGTGGGAATGTGATATAGAGCCGGGTTGTGCAGTAAGACTGCAGAGGACAGAAATGAAGGCAGAGTGCATTTGAAGCCTACATGCCTTAGGTTATTGATAATGTAACATGCAAAGGGAAAGTCCACAATATCATTTCACAAGTTATAAGCCATTACAGATGTAAATTAACAAGAAAGTCTTTCGAGAAAATTGCTAGTGTCTTCCAACCTCAACACTGCCCAGTGCAGACCACAATGGTTTTCTGGAACTACAAGTACAACTATTATTTCCAAGGGTAGAAGGTAAACACAGAAAGTACCTAATGATTAAGGGAGATGCAGAGCTTCTTGGGTTCAAACCCAAGAAGGTTTATTTTCTGTGGAATTTGTAATTAGTTTTAACCCCTTGGAATTGTTTTTATCAGTGTGTTATGTTTAGAAAATTTTAAATAATGACAGCCACCATGCTACACTACGTTGCCTCCTTTTTAAGTTATCACATTCACAAGATTCTCAGAAAACGTACATACCTTGAGGTCTAGGTCACTGAGAGTCGAACTCTGAATGAATGAATTAATTTGAAAATCCTACATTACCTCATTCTTGAATTATTGCATTCACAAGATTTTCAGAACACTTGACCTCTGACCTCAGTTTTCCTTGAAGTTGAGGTCACTAAGATTCCAACATGTCTAAGATTTTTAGTAGATGCACCTATAGTATCAGTTTGAAAATCCTAGGCGACTTTCTTGTCCAGTTATCCCAGGGGTGCCCAATCCCGGTCCTCGAGAGCTACCGTCCTGCAGCTTTTAGATGCATCCTTGTTCCCACACACCTGAATCAAATGAATGGCTTGTTATCAGGCCTTTGCCAAACATGATGGCATGCTGAAGAGATCAAACCATTTGATTCAGCTGTGTTGGAGTAGGGATGCATCTAAAAGCTGCAGGATATTAGCTCTCGAGGACTGGGATTGGGCACCCCTGAGTTATCGCATTCACATTTTCAGAAATTGGCCTCAAGTTTACTGAGATTATGCATAAACCTTTGCACAAAAATAAGTACTGAAGACACATGACACAAATACCAGTTCACACTCAAAAATACAAGCATGGTAAACCACACACATAATTTTACTTGCCAAAAACTCTTCCCTCTCACTCTCTTTCATTCTCACTCAAACAACGGAACTCTAATCTATTGAATGTGACTGCCTAACAAGCTCCTCTTTGTTTTTGCACCCATAAATTCAATTGAGGACAAAGCACACACACACATGGATACACAGCAGAAGGAGTGGGAAAACCTACAAGGCTTTGCTCAAAGTGACGCACACTCATTACCATCATCACAGGGGATAATTAGTAAAAGAGGGTAAAAATAACGTTGCCATCGGTCAAAACAAAGAGAGGGGAAGGACAAAACCGGTCAAAGGAAGAGAGAGAGTAAAAGAGGCGGGAGTTAGCAGAAAAAAGTCCATGGGAATTCTGAGTCAGGGAAAGTCATCAGTCTGTGTGCAGAGTGTAGCACAAACAGGTTTTAATGACTCGCCAAGCACACACACACACAAACACAGATACACACTTGCAAACACACAATCTTCATGTTAAATTGCCCGGTGACAGAAGCATTTGGAGAAGTAAACATTTTTAATAAGGAACTGAATATATTAAGACACTGCTTTCAGACACTGCTATTTGACTAATACCAAAAAAGTACATTAGAAAAATTGGTTGAACTTCAAGTCAAATCTGTACAGTATTAAAGGAATCTTTATATGTAAAAACTCTCAAAGTGTTCAAGGAATTACATTGCCATGGTATAAGTTCCTATACTCTCTTCTGAGAGAGCCGCAGGCAACAATAAGTAACCATAAGTAAATTCGTTTTACTTTATTTAAGCTCTTCTTTGTTCAATGTTAGGTTTTTAACATCAAACCTTAAGCTACTAGTAAAGCTTAGTCACACTTTATGATACTTTTAAGAAGTGCCATGAAATTGAGGGTGAATGGCGTGGTAACACAGGATAGCATTTTCCCACACTTTAACAATTGTTAAAGCACTTGTTAAGATTTTCCCATAGTGAAACTCATCCCTTCCAGCCAAATGTCACAAATTTGGTGTGCCAGGAAAAGCTTAATGTTGGTTGCTGAGCACAGCACTGTTGCCAGTATGTTTGTTAGTATGTCATTTTACTGTTTATTTACTGAGCCCATCACAGAGGGTGCAAATGTGGACCTAAATGCAGCTCGTTATCCACGAATAAACCTGCCTCAGCGAAAAACTGCTTTCCAAAGCAGTAAAATCTTTCGCGATAACATTGTTGTATGAAGTGCTAATTCCCTTTTAATAAAACTATAATTCAAATTTCACTGCAAGAATCATATTTCAAATGGATATAATCCCTTGGTTTTACTAATTTGGAAGAAGGGAAAGTGAGGGAATAACATGCAGTAAAGGTCCCCCGTTGAATTCAAACTGGAGATACTGCATTTACACGTGCAGTACATCTAGGAAACCTCACCTGCATATGTGCATGTCATCATTCTAACTGCAAGCACAATAACTTGAAAAGATTTGAGTGAATTCTGATAAAACTTTGCATCGTATAGCATTAAAATTTGGCTTTCATCTTCAAAGTCAACTGGACCTATGATTCTTAGTGTGGAGTGGATTGTCAACATATAGAAAATACCATATAAAACTTAAAATATCATGTCACATTTGACCTCTGACCTCTCCCACATGGTCAATAGATTGATGTGTAGGTCAAAGTGATAATAATGCTATATAGAGCTCTTTAAACCTGTTTCTTACTGTCATTGTCTGTATTGACAACATATAAGCATATAGGGAACAATATTTGGAGATTCTAAATATTAAAATAAATTAATATTAAGTTATTTTAATATGAGTTTTTATGTACATGGCAGTTACATTAAGTGTTTAAAAATAATAATTGGAAAAAAATGTACAGTGTTTCAGAAAAAGTCGAATTTTTTTGGAAAACAAAATAAACTTGTGATTAGAAACTTTATTTTGACTTAATATTTATTACTAACCATTTAAACAAATAAATGCTGCACATAATTTCTATAAATATTAACAATAAAATTAAAAAAAAATTGTCTGTCAGGTATTTTAAAATGGGTTTCAACAGGGCAAATAACAAAAGCCTGCACTTTGCACATGTTTCTACTGGACAACAAACTTTTTAAAGCATGTTTATAAAGAAAAAAGAAAGAAAATTGAATTTACAGAAAATGCAGTACTATTCCTTTAAGTAAGTTTAAAAACTGCCCAGAGACTGAGCTGTGCGGTGGAGGTTGCCGGTCTTGGATTTAGTTTGGTTTTTCCCTGCTTTTCAAGATCTTCTCCTATTATCAGCAGAGACCACTGGCTCACAATGGCAGCAGACAGCAAAGTCATGGGTCATTTCCTTTTCTCTGCACAGAATGTAGATCCACGCTAGTGGTCAGCTGGTCAGCAGTTCACTGTGTGTTCAAGTGCAACATCTTTGTACAGGCTGAGCACTGGCACAAAGCCTTTGATCAGTGAGCTTTTGTTTGTGCTAGTTGGTCGAGATCCGCGTGCGTCACTGGGGATGTCAAAGAGGATCTGGAGGCCACCAACAAAGCAGGTTGTCACCTGTCACACACCCAGTCAGATGGGTTATACTATTACCAGCCACGCGAACTTGGTCTACCACACTACTCTAGCTCCTGCTTCTCTGCTGTCATTTACAGCATCTTTTATGACAAAATAATCCACTCCAGGGTGGGATTATAGGGTAGGAAGGTTTTACATGTACAATATAATTGCTTCAAGTGACATATTAAGAACGACAGGGCTTCAAAACAGCTTTTGTGCCTTTTAAAAAAAGGCATATAAAATTTGTCACTTAGATAACAGACACAGATGTCTGCAATGCTATTATTGTTTATGGGTATATGGCTCTTTGCTTGAATGACTGAGTAGGGTTTTTATTGTGTTGTAACAACTATTATTCATTGACTGGAACTAGGCATTGCAACTGGGCTTTTCTCAGTCCATAAAGTACTTAGATAAAGTGAAATAAAACCAAGGCTGGGATAATTATTGGAAAAAAACAAACAGTACTTAAAACCTACATAATAAATAGCGCATTCAAAGTCTTTAGTCCTCGAGAAAAACAACGTGTGATTGTTTTGTTTGTTTTTCTTCATTTAGGCCTTGGTTAAAATTCACAATCCCACTATTTTATAAAGAGTATGGAGCACCAGATCTAGGTGTTAAGTGTGACTGTGGCATATTATATTGGTGTGGAGTAATTTTTGGTATTGAATAGTTTTGGAACGATATTCTTTGGAAGAATAAACTAAAGCATGTGCAGCGGTGACACAGGTTCAGTGAGTGAAATATAATGCTCAGTGCTTCACTTTCACTAAGCACCAACACGGATGCCTCAACGTGGAGCCTGACACACGTTTCAACGTTTCAGATCCATATTTGCATGCTCTGCAGTCTGCAGTGTACCCCTCAGTGCGCATACATTATGGGCCACAATCAGACCAGTAAAACAGCCCTAACATATCTGAATATAAGAAAAATACATGCAATTTGACAGTACATGTTAGTTTTTCTACATAACAAAGAAATACCCTTGTAGTAAACTAAAGAAATTTGTCAACATGACTCTTTGGGCTTAAACTGTAAGAAACAAAAGTGTAAAACCATAGAAAAAGTACTGTTGTCTCATTGTGCACACTGTGGTAAAAAACAAAAAACAAAACAAAAAACAGAACATCTTTGTTAACTGACAGAATATTTTTTTCCTCTTCTTCATTTTATCTAAAGCCACTTTAAAAATCAATAACTTCAATACTAGATGAGAGTGAAAAAACAGGAACTTTCTGTCACTTAATTAATTATCTATTTCTTATTTACTTTAGAATAAATGGCCTTTGTTGTGGGGGGAGATGTTGTTCTTTATGAGTACCAAAAGCTTTAAAACTTATGAAAATACTATTTAAAGTCCAAAATGAATGCACTTTATTTTTTCACATTTTCCAAAGCTTTCCAGTGGAGCCAAACTGTGGTCTTTGGCAGGCCGATTCTAGCCCCCAGGCCTTATGTTTGACACCCCTGATCTATACTAAAACTATGTTTGCATACCAACACGTATTTGTTTTGCATATCAATGGACAGCTTGTGTCTGCTAGACGTTCCCAGTACCGCACAGTGGTGACTAGTTGCTTCTATTCACTGCACTCTCAGGAGGGCCTGGCCTGTGTATAAGAAGCCCTTAATTGCAGCTTGATGGAAAACACTAATACACCTCGTAAAAAACACTTAAGGCTGGTACAATTACTCTTTCCAGCAGACAAAGCCAAGAAAACACACCATGCAATGCACTCCTTAAGTGATCAGGCTGCTCAGCAACAAACAGGCAGCAATCAATCCAAACCGCTGTTTGTCTTTAAAGCTGAACTATGCACAATTGTATTTAAAACAAATTTTAAAAAGCCACCAAAAAGAATAATGGGTTCATAACTATAAATCTGTTTGACATGTAGACAGAGTTGGGGTTGCATTATTAATTGCCCCACATTAGAACGCTTGTTTAGACCCATAAAAATATCCTCTTGGCTGTTAGTCATTGGGTCTGCAAAGAGACAAAAATAGAAAGACACTGAGCCTGTGGGTATTTTGTCACAGTCATGCTAAGCAATCAACTGTGCATGCTACAACCATAAGAGCCATAAGATAGGGTTGCACTTTAAAACACACACACACTGGAGGCCATTAACCATTTGAGGACTATGAATGATTAATCTTGTTGCTCAGTGGTCCCGTGTACTAACTGAATTAGTACCGAGGTCGCGACAGTCCCAACACACTTCCAGTCCCATTACACTAAAGTTTCAGGAGCTTTTCTTTTTTTTAAATGGTAAACTTAAGTAATATCAATTCTTTTAAAAAAGGAGCAGGGTTTTGCAGAGAGGATTCTGGATGAATCACACCAAGCTAAACACACTCAAACATGGAAAATATAGCTTGGAGCTACATTTATCTGTGTTGAAGACGAAAAAATAATGTGTGAGTAAATGCCTGTTTGGACATGTTTGTGTGTATGTGTGTGTGTCTGTCTGTCTGTCTTTGGGGGATGGGTTGGTGGGTGGGTGGGGGTAAAAGGGATGCTTGATTGTATGTGTCAGCTCTTCTCCTGCCGCAGAAAATCCCGTGATACAGCAACCACACATGCCTGATTGCATGCCCAGTGCAGGCAGTGACTCAGACACCTCTTTCACGGAGGTTCAGCAGATATGCTCCAGGCTGCATGCGTTTTCGCTTTAAGGTTGCTAACGCAGCGTACATCAGACACAGTGATGCGAACTGGATGAGTGGATTTACCCTTAGGTAAATGTCCGTGCGCAATAGCCGTGATGAGTGTGTGTGTAATCCAAAAGAGGTGACCACTAATAAGTGACTAGCAGAGTGACCCTGCGGTCTCCTGACAGAGCCAATGTGCTGCGGCTGAAAAAAAAATTCGCACACACACGCACGCATATGCATGTACGAATGTTCATTTATGGGTCAGTCTGTGCCTGCGTGTGCGTATTATTGTGTATAAGCATGTATCATAATGACCACCACCCCCTCATTACCTCCATCATGGCTGGAAACAATCAGCCACTCTGCCCGAGCTGTAGGCCAGGCTCAGGCATTGCAGACCTACAGACCTAGCATTAGAGAAGCCTCGATCACCACAGCCTGGCTGGCCTCAGATTGGATCCAGCTTTATAAAACTAGCAGTATAATCTCAGACACCCAAATCAAAATAGCCCTTCCCCCCCATTTCAACCATACATGCTGGATGCCTTGACATTAAATATATTGATTGCCATATACTGTCAGCATGCAACTTTTACATTCAGCTTTGGAAAAAGTGAGTTCAGCCACTCTTAATGTATTATTAATGTATTATGATTTGTGAAGGCTATTAAAGCATGGATCTAATGGGTATACAAGAGCGCTTAGGTAGTGCCACATATTCTGTATGTGCTTATATCATCATGCAATTCGTAAGCGCACAGGACTTTTTCTTTCAGCTGCTCCCTTTAGGGGTTGCCACAGTGAATCATCTGCCTCCATCTCAGCCTATGCTTAGGCTGTCACACCAACCCTCTGCATGTCCTCCTTCACTTAATCCAAAACAGTTTGAGAGGATTTGAGCTTTGCAGCATTGGGTGTTATCCTCTTGGAAGCAGCCACCAGAAGATAGGTGCACTCTGGTCACATACTCAGACAGGCTGTGTGGTTTAAGCAACATTCACTTGTATGCAGAGAAAATATCCTCCCCATGCAGTACCACCATCAACCTGAAGGTACTGTAGGATGGATCCGTATTGTTTAGGCCACATTCTCACCCTACAATCGGAATGTCACAGCAGAAATCGAGACTCAAACTAGGAAACATTTTCTCAATCTTTTATTCAGAGCAACACCAGCTTGATCTTGGTAACCTCAATTAGTAAGACACTTCTAGCCAGATCACTCAAATTAGCTGGGTGGCCAGTTTTAGGAAGACTCCTGGTGGTTCTAAACGTCTACCATTTATGGATGATGGAGGCCAATGTGCTCAGTGGGACCTTCAGTGCTGCAGGAAAATTTTCTGCACCCTTCCCCAGATCTGTGCCTCAATACAATCTTGTTGGATGTCTACAGACAATTCCTTGGACTTCGTGGCTTGGCTTGTGCTTTTGTGTGTACCTTTTCAAATCACATCCACAGGCGGAGTTGTAGAAACATCTGACAGATCATCAGCGGAAACAGGATGTACCTGAGCTCGATTTTGAGTGCCACATCAAACGCTTTGAATACCTATGTGCATGTTATATTTTTGTATTTATTTTTAATAAATTTGCAAGAATTTCAAGCAAACATATTCACTTTCTCATGATGGGGTACTGTGTGTAGAATGAATGTATCTATGAATGTAATCTATTTGGGAATGTAGCATGACGATGAAAATGTGGAACTAGTGAAACGCTGGGAATACTTTCAGGATCCACGATATCATGATCTCATCATCACATCACTTTCTCATAATTTCCTCAACCAGATTTTTAAACTTCACATAAAATATATTTTAAAATATAGATATATCGTAATTAAAAAATTATTTTACTAAGTAACACGCTCTGTTTTCCAAACTCTGTGTTGCAGAAATCCTGACTAATTAGACTTGACCTACTTCTGTTGCTGTATGCATGCTTGTCTTTTCAAAGTGGTATGTAGGTCACTGTTACATAACCTAGGCATTATGTAAGACATTATAGAAAACTTACTGTAATTTAAAAATATTAAAAGTGCTGTTATTCCTCTGCTGCTAAAAAAAAGAAAAGAAATGCAATATTAGAGTTTCATTTTACGGAAGACAGGAAACTAATTGACGAAGGATGCAGCAGCTAAGCCACCAAGCGTTCTTGGCAGGTGGAAGTGCAGCTTTGTTAGACAACACTGTGTGCTTTCTTCAGCTGAACTACCTTTCAACAGCCCAACAGCTGATGAGAAGAGACTCACCTCTAAAGCTCTGACACAAGCTTAGACCCTTGTGACTAATAACCACATATATCTACATAATAGAGACTCAACGATGATCTTTTAGATGTATCTAGCATACAGGGATGCCCTAACTCACGATACTTATATGAGGACTGCCTCACAAAAGTCGTAAAAAGGTAAGGGACAAAAACATACACACACAGACACACTCTGGTCAGAGCAGGCCAGGCTGTTATTCTAGTACAGGCTGGCCGAACTGACCGTGTAATCTCCAGGGTGGAGTCCATATTGGGTTTCTAGGCAATTCACTGTTTTTGGCCTGCTTGTTATGTGATTTAGCTACAGAGAGAAGAAAGCGAGAGAGTAAGGGAGGGAGGGAGAGATGCAGAAAGAGCAAGAGAGAGAAAGAGAACAACAAGTGTGGGTTGTTTTTCTTTCTGCCCAGCATATTATTGATGAGTTGTAATGCAGTGTAATACAAGTGGTGGTTAACCTCAAAGGCCAAGAGAAGAGATGCAGTGAGAGGGGTAAAGGAAAGAAAAGAAAGCCAAAACAAAAGAAGCATTGGGATCAAATGAAAGAAACAGAACTGAAGTAATAAAGAAATATAAGAGGAGACAGATTTAGCAAGACGCTTAAAGGAGCAGTGGTGCTGGTGCTTTCTGTACATGTTGTTTACAGTCAAAGGAGGAACGTGGTATTCGGAAGGAGGACTTACTGCACATGGCAATGTGACGGCTTGTGACTTGCAACAGATACAATCTATCATTGTTGAGCCATGGGCAATGAGGCAATAGCGTCTTATAATACCTTAAAGAAACAGTAGAGGCATTGACACATCAGATTTCTTTCGTTTTATTTAGTGCTTTCTCTTCATTTGTGATCAGGGTAAGCTTATGCATTCATATACTTTAGAATAAAGTCCCTCTGGCTTTGAAAATATACTGTTTGAGGGAAATAATTATTTGATCCACTGCTGAATTTTTTCACTTACAAAGTAATGAACAGTCTCTAATTTTTTTATGACAGCTTAATTTTAATGGAGAAAGACAGAAAATCGACCAATAATAATAAAAATTAAAAAAACACATTAAATAAAAGTCATAAACTGATTTGTTGCATGTCACTGAGTGAAATAGGCATTTTATACCCAAGCGAAACACGACTTTGCACTTGATAGAGAAATCCTTGTTGGCAAGCATGAGATTTTTCTTGTAGTTTCTCATGAGGTTTGCATACATTTTTGGTTTACTCTTCTTTAAAGAAACGTTTCAGCTCTCTCCACAGAATTTCTTATAGGACTGAGGTCTGGCTAGCAAACTCCAGGACTTTAATGCCTTTTTTCTTTAGGCACTTGTTTGTTTCCTTGGTGGTATGTTTTGGGTCCCTGTCATGTTGGAAGACCCATCTACGACCCATCTTCCGTTTTCTAGCTGAGGAAAGGAGGTTTTTCTCCAAAGTTTGATGGTACGTGGCTAGAAACTGATTCTGCAAGCAGGTATGCCACACAGACACGCGGTCAATCTGTGGGAGGCAGCATTCTGGCTGGGTTGTAGGACATCGAGTAATTCAGCTAGATCAAATATAAAAATGAGAGCAAACATCTAAATTCTGCAGGGCATCAAAGAATTGCTTCTCTATGGTATATAAGGTGTATAAGCAGTTAATCAAGTAAATTAATCAACGTTTCACACCCTGAATTTCTTGTCAAAGTTCTAACTAAACTGTTGATGAAAATGAAAGTAGGCATCCCTAATACCTATCAATAAATCCTTGCTGTGCTGCACGAGAGCAAAAAAGAAAAGAGCGCTGTCATAATTTGGCAGCCATCTGCCATCTGAGTACGCTGTTGCAGAAATGGTCCGGTCTCAGCGGCTGCTGTGACAGTTGATGGACATGTTGTTGGCCAGCAGGTCACCGACGAGCTTCTCAAGTGTGTACACAGACGCAGAGCACCTGCATTCCCACAGTAGTCCAAGTCAGCACTCACAGACCATCCCCCTCTTGACACTATCAGAAAGGGAGGGATGGAGCAAGTTTGTGTAAGGAGGGGGGGGTAAGAAACCCTTTGAGAGAAGGCAGTGATTTAAACCATTCTCCCATGGGTGAGGGCAGCTGGAAGGGCCTGGTGGAGCAGTGGGAGTAGAGCAGCGCGGGAGGGGAGCAATGGAGGCAGAGAGGAGCGAGAGGATGTAGGGAGGAGACGGCGATCCAGCTGAGGCAGCAGAGGCCTGGTGCCAAGGACAGGCTCACATACGCACAGACTGTCTCTCACACACACACACACACACACACACACACACACGCACACAAACACAGAAGCTTACCCTGAAGTCAAACATAGCCACACGCTCAAACGCGCAGCCGTGCACACACACACTCTCTGATGCGTGCAAATATACAAGTGCACACAGGCACTCAAGAGTGCAGAGATTGAGTGCCTGTGTCACCCTCGCTCCTTCAGAGGAAACTCTTGTCGCTTCCCTCTTCACCTCCCTCTCAAGCTGTGCACAACCTCCTGTCAGCTGAGACAAACTGACAAGACAAGACACAGAGTTACACAGACGGACAAAATGGGTTCTATTGTGTTCTAATGACCAAGCCTGCTGAGATGACCTTTGACCAACCCCCCAGACACAGCCTGCTTGGCTAGAGGTAGAGACTGGTGGGAATGACCTCTGGGACTACGCTGACCTTTTTGATGTTCACTTCTCACCACAAGCTGCTATGAA
The DNA here is from genome assembly GCF_000239375.1 of Pundamilia nyererei. Lineage (NCBI taxonomy): Eukaryota > Metazoa > Chordata > Actinopteri > Cichliformes > Cichlidae > Pundamilia > Pundamilia nyererei. The sequence continues at coordinate 4,183,053 of NW_005187428.1, read as the reverse complement.
TACACTTCATGTTTCCGTGTGTGTGTGTGTGTGTGTGTGTGTGTGTGTGAGCTTGCTGTGTTTATTATTTTACTACTGATATAAGACTTACTGACAGGGCATTTACACAGGGACAAGTGCTAAGAGTTCTAGAAAGTATGGTAAAATTTCATCACAGTAGTATTCACAATAGTCTTGATGTGCATTTTCTGCAGTGGAAACACTGTGTGGTCCACTCAGAATAAAAGCAAAATAAGGAACAGGACAGCGGTGGTTGTTTTCTTAATGCTGTTGGTACCCACATGACACGAGAAGACTGCTAATATTATGTAAAGTTTGTGCAAGACTTCTCTTGTGACTCTCATGCCATCTCTATTCAAAGGCATCCATATTACAACATTGTTTTTGTGTTTTTTTAGCCGTTAATAGTGCTTCTATCCACGCTTGGACTATGTCGAAAGTTTCCTGGAAGGAGGGCCCTCAGGAAGGCAAGTGGGCATAGTGTCATTTACGGAAAATTGACTCTAGCACAACAAAGGAGCTTATCTGTATCGCTGAAAACCAAAGGCCAGGAATAACATTCGCAACTCACAGCAGACAATTGAAGACTTTGTATTTCTACAGCTTCTTGTGGCAGTGCTGCTACATTTATTTTTCTTATTTTACAGTGTAATCTTCAAGTGCTTTATCCAACACATGCTCTCTGTTGAAATTACCAGCGAATTATATTCACAGTATTCATTCACTTTGTTTTGCTAAATAGCATAGCTCGTAGCTGAGTTGTTATCGGCATGGCTTCTTCACCTTTCCCTCCGTCACTTTCCTGTTCAGTGTGTGAAATTTTAAGTAATAAACACAGTTGTGAAGGCTAGGCTTGGTGAATTAGAGACGCAGCTCCGGAAAAAAATCCTGTAGCCAGCCAGACCCCTGTAGTCGATGCAGGTGAAGACGAAGGGTAGGTCACCCCAGCAGACTGTCCAGAGCAGTTGGGAAAACAGGCCGGCTAGGTGACGGTAAGAACGGGGAGAGTAAGGATGGGTGACTGAACCTTTAGCTTTGAGGCCCCTCTTCTGTGGAACCAGCTCCCACAGACAGATCTTTTAAGATTATGCTTAAAACTTTCCTTTTGAAAAAGCATTTAGTTAGGGCTGGATCAGGTGACCATGAATGCTCCCTGCAGTACGTCTAGGCTGCTGGGGACTGTTTCTTCCTCACTCACCTTTTTCCCTCATAGTGTGCTTACAGAGAACTCTGCATGTAATCATTAGTTATTCTTAATCTCAGGCTGTCTTCCACAGTGTGTCTGTTGTCTTGTCTCCCTCCCCTCACCCCCCAGCCAGTTGCAGTGGTTTGGGGTGAGGGGCTGGTTCTACTGGACGTTTCTTCCTATTAAAAGGAAGTTTTTCCTTCCTATTGTTGCTAAGTACTTGCTAATAGAGAGGTGTCTGATTGTTGGGGTTATATTTGTATTACTGTAGCATTTTTCCTTACAATATAAAGTGCCTTGCAGCAACTGCTGTTGTGACTAAAAAATGGTAGCACAGGACTGAAAGCAGGAAGTTCAGATAAAATGGACTTGGTAATAATGATATGATTATTAATGAATAACATTTAAGACAGGATCCCGCTCTTACCTCTGTACAGTTGCTGATGATGACTTTATAACACAGGATGGGGGACCTTTTAAGAAGGGTTGTAAATATGCTTCTACCACCGATGGCTCCATTTACTGATTTGGCCTCAAAAAGCAGTTTCCTGATTTTATCCATTGTATTATGCTAGACTATAAGAAAGGCCTGTATCCTGTGTGGACTACAATGTTAATTGCACAAGACTGAAAGGTGTGCCGCACTGCCCCGAGGTATAGAAAAAATCCATTTCCATAAAGTGATTAGTCACTTACCAAAAAAAACCTCAACGCGGGATACAGACAGGCTTATTAGGTGTTTTGAAAAACCTGACTCTATTAAAGCAAATGGGAAACTTGACTTGGCCGAAACACATAGGTGTGCATGCACACACACACACACTCACACACACAAATACACACGTTACTATGGGCAGTAGCAAACCTACTGTTGCCTGAAGGATATGTCTGGGCACAGAGTACTATAGGGCCAATGTCTGAACCACAAGTGGCCTAGTCAAATCTTTACACAGCCATAAACACGCCTGCATTAGTAACAGCCACTTAAAATTATTCCATGAACTAAGGTTCGAGCCTGCATGGCACAACACTCAGCAACAAATTTACCTTATCCTATTTTTAATCTTCTCCTGCATAATGGGGTGGAAATGCTCGTCTGTCTGCCTGTCAGACGGTTCTCCACTTGGTTTCAGAGTGAAGGATCTGAGCACTTAGCGTATGGAGTGGAATGAAATGCTGCACGGACAATAAGGCCAACAGATGACCTTATCCCTTTTCCTCTTGTTTGACCATGGACTTGAAAATTTGTCTGAATTAATGTTAATTACCAAATGTGCTAACACACAAAAGTAACATGGCAACCCATAAGGTCTATTTACAGTCAACATTTTCACATGTTCACATTTAGCTAAAGTAACTCAAGAGTTTGTGGACTCAACAATGTCACCCATTCATCCATTTGCTATAGACGTTCATCCTTTAGAGGGTTTGGAGTCTGCATGTTCTAACTGTGTTTTCTATGGATGCTCAGCTTTTCCCTCACAGTTCAAAGACATGCATGTTAGGGTAATAGGAAAATTGGCTGTAGGTGTAAGTGGGAGCATGCACAGTTGCCTGTCTCTTGTATTAGCTTGATGATTGACTGCTAAGCTGTCCAGAGCACCTCCCACCTCTTGCATTTGGTCAGCTGGAATAGGTTCTAGCCCCCCATCACCCTCTACAGGATAAAGTTGGGATAGCTAATGGAGCGATGATTAAAAAATCTCTTATCTTTTTTCCCCCAACATTTATTTTAAGTGCCCTACAAATGAAGAATGAAATAAACGTTCATATATTAGTCGTGTCAGGACTGAATTACTGCTAATATAAAAAAATCAGGTCACAGGTTTTTAACAAAAACTGGAATTACACCGAAAAGCATAAAAAAAAATTAAGGATTTAACAAAGCATTACTGTTGATAGGAAATGCTGATTCATCAATACCCAGCTGATAAGGGTATAGGCAGTCATAGGCAGAAAATACACAGATACAGCAACACATGCAGAATGCACATACTGCCCATTATACGTCCCCCGGTTTGACTTAACGGCAGTGACATTTACACTGATGGCTTCTGGAGTAATTTACACAGCTTGGTATTATTCACAGCTGGTTTACTGTTCCATGCAGTAGACTGATTTAATAGCACTCCAAAGTAGGGTGGCACCAGGGCTACTTAGCAGTGTGTATTAGCAAGACTGCAGGTCCCAATAAAACACAGACCCCTGTTTCATGAACTGTATATTGACCCTTTCATAACCTACTTAAATAAGCTCACACCTCCATGCTGATAATGAACTGGTCCGTGTAGTGCATTAGTGGTCAGGTCCAACCAAAAGTAGCAGGGGGCATTTTGCCAAGGCCATAAAATATATGTGCAAAAATATATATCCCAAGGCCCTGCAAAAGTTGGGCAATTAAAATGGAAATGCAGCATGGGTATTCGCAGCCAATGAACTAGCCCAAAGTGGGTTTTAGAGAAAAGCAGAAAGCAATTCACAGGAGAGGGTGGGGGGCAGCTGACATGACACAGTAGGGTAGGGTAGAACATGATTTAGAAACCATGATTGAGACTGCAGACCTATAATCTTAAAGGCACAGAACGATGCAAACGCAGGGAAAGATGAAGGGGCAATCTCTGGGAACGAGAGCCACAGGGGAAAAAAAAAAGATTGTGACAGGAGGTAAAAAAATAGGGAGTGTGAGCAAAACAGAGATAGAGAGAGAAAGAGACACAAAAGCAGAGAGAGACTGTGAGATGGAGAGCGAGTAGCCAGACATGCAGGCAGACTGTCCGTCTCTGGTTTGTGGGAATGTGGTAAAGACACAGTAGTAGGCAGGGTCCCGGCTCTGAAATTAGAGAGTGGCGCTAAGAGAAGGGAGCCAGAGCCAAGGGCCGTCTGGGAGCTGCCAGGGGCTGCATCCCCAGCGCACTGCCGAAACATGATTTACTACCGGGCCGCACTACAAACAACACGCTGCTGCTCTTGGTGCACTATCTAGCTCACTCAGCAGCACACCACCCACTGCATGCTATCAAGTTCGCAGAGCTATAAAGATACCACATCAACAGTGGGAAGTGTAGATGTGAGAAAGACCACTTCAGCTACAGGGAGGCAAAGTGAGTCAAAGAAAGGGCGCCAAGATCAGAGACAAGGCTGAAAAAAAGGCCGCAAAAATAGCCACGAAGGGCTGCGGTGTTGTATGTGTGTTGCTACAGGTACCACTGAGGAGATTAAATGTAACACTGTGTGTTTATTAGACCTCAAAATACGGCGCAGGAATTTATGATCCTAATAGAAATCATTTTACATATATAGAAAATGTTTAAAAATTGCTGTCATTTCGCTTCTTTGTATTGTATTGATGATTTGCGGGAGCTTTAAACCTGCTGCTATGACACAGCATGTCAATCCAAGATAGGTATTACTGGATTCTCAGCTGAAATTATTGGAGATAAATTATTTTTTTAAAAAGACGATGGTGTAGAAGAGAATTACTGGGCCTAGCTAGGACAATTAAAAAATGCTTCCTGTGTGCTGCACAAGCACATGTGCTAGGATAAATCTGTTTTGCACAGGTGTGAGCAGTCACTTTGATGACATCTGTACAAAAGACAATTCAAGCATCTAGATTTAAAGGAATACAGCAGGAGCTGCCAGGATGTTGTGTTCTGCAACTATCGCCAAGACAAGTCCAGACATGCATGGGGATTCTGCATGTGCTTGTCCGTGGCACCTGGCAGCAACACTGCAGCAACTACACCAAAGCCGCGAGCTCCAGGATTTGTAATGTTTGAGTGTGTGGTCTGGGTACAGCTCATGCGCTCGTGGGGACCTAAACGTGTTTACACGGTGACATTATGGGGACATCATGTTGTGCGGAAAAAAAGCGAGACTCCATAACATAAATCATTCAACGTTAACGCAAATACATATTTAAAGGTTAGGTCTGGGTTAAGGTTACAGTAAAAGGTTAGGCAAGTAGTTGTTATGATAAAGTCTGGAGTGAGTCTGCAGGAAATGAATGTGAGTCAATGGACACATAACTGTGTGCGTGTGTGTGCATGTGTGTGTTGCACGTGCTTCCTTTGCCAAGTTTCCTCTCTTTGTTTGGACTGGTCCGGTCAGTCCGACCCCTACTGAGTGCAGAGCAACCAAACACACACATATATCAAAACACGGGACAACAACAGACAGGGTCCTCTTGGAGAAAAACAGGTAATAGAAACAAGAGCAAAGGGGACGAAACACCAAGCAAAACAGAACGAGAGTGGGGGGACTCGTAAGGTAAAGGCAGACAGACAAGCAAACGGAGTGACACCAATGACCCAGGGAGAGGAAAAGGAGGATGCATGGGGCACTTTAATCACTCTTAGTTAAGATAAGTATTTAATTGTTTTCCCCAAAGATAAGACGAGGTACGAATTTAAGAGACATAACTCAAACTCCACGACAGATTAAACGGCTTTCTTTTCATACCAGCGGTGAAACTCACAAATGATGTTTCGGCATCATTAGGTCGCTTTATTGCAGTAATCACAAATCAGAAGTGTCGCACAAGGATTGAGGTTTGCCGATTCACCCCCCCCCTTCCACTGAGGCCAAAATGAGACTGAAGATACAGGCAGCTCATTATGCCGTAGTGGTTTTGTCTGTAAAGAAATATTTCTTTCTATTAGCGTCTTTGATTTCTATGCATTAGTTCTGTTGTGACTTTAAAAGTAACGTTTCTGCAGAGAAAAGTCCGCGACACAAAGACAGTCCAGAGGAAATTACAGTAACGAGTTCATATTGATGTGGGCTCAAAGTGTTACAGCCCACACACAAAACAGAGAGAAACTTGATTGGATACAATGGGTTTATTGATGCGCGCAATGTAAATCATTATTCGATTTAAGGCATGAAATTCTGTTTTTCTCCCCCCTCTAGCCATTTCATCTCAGGCACATCCTGCACCGGCTCAACATATAATGAAGCTGTTGAGATCTGAGCGGGGATGAACAGCTTTGTGAATCTTTCTCTGTGTGTGTGTGTGTGTGTGTGCATTTGTATATTTGTGTGCGCCTGGATATTCACTTGTATTTGCCTTAATGTTCAAATACGTATATATGTGCCTGCATGTTTACAGTACCAGGCCCTTGTCTCTAAAGCCCTGCAAACTCTCTGGGTCTGACCAGTCTAAACACACGCACACACAAACTCCTGCCCCCCTCAGAGCTATGCTTTTAGAGACGTGGGGCCCTAAATGCCTTACAGATGGACTCCTAACAAACACAACACTCAGTCTCGGCCCTCAAGTATTCCCAGTATTTGGCTTTGCTGTAATTTACAACATACTTACCTAATTGAGACGCTATTAAGGTCAGAGCATGAATTCTTCTGTGCACGCCTCATACTAATGCACATGATATAAGCGTGACATACACGGCACAGCATATTTGCCCTAATATAGCCGAGGAAGGTTAACCGCAAGTGTGATCTATGGTCTATGTAGTTTACTTAGAGCAACGCAAATAATGAATGATGTGTTGAGCAGACACATGGCTGTTCAGGTCTGGAGGGCACATTAGGGGGTTCTTTCCTAGACTCTGATGACGGTTTTACATACACATTTTCAAACACAACTGACACTTTCATTGCTAAATTAGGCAACACTAAATGTTAAATGAAAAAAGGGAAATTATTTCACTCTTTTCCCTTAATTTCTGTGTAAGTTCATGTCTAAATATGTAAACTGTTAACGCAGCACAGATTTTCAACACATGCAGAATGTGACGTAATTAGAAAAAAAAATTACGTTAAAAACTGAAAATTAGTACATCAAAAAAATTATATTAAGCATTAGTTGACAGTGATCCAGTGATGGTATTTTCTTTGTATTTCACAAAATCTTTAATTGGGTTTGAATGACAAATGATTCTGTCAGGGATTGGACATTTAAAAGGTTTTGTGTGGAGGTAGAGCGGGCGCTAGTATTTTTAGTTTTTTTAAATCTTGCAAAAAAATTTCATGAATTTCACAAAAACAAATTTTATATTACTTTACTAAAGGCTGCTCTTGGCTTATAATGTAATAATTTAATAATGTAAGGATTACACGTTAGTTTTAGTTGCCGAGCTGCTGCCAGGGAACAACATGCTTCACCATATTGTTACACTGGATCTGAACTAAAAAGCAGGAGCTCGTTGCACAGGCTGGCTTTTACACAGTCTATAAAAGCATACTGTTGTAACTTCCCTGTCCTTTTTGTCTTTAAGGGGGAAAAAACAGTCCTGCTATAAAACTGTGGCATCATCCAAAACACATGCAGCGAGCTCCCCGCTGAAAGGACACGCTGAATCTTAAAGACACTGGCCACTTTTCGAGCTTGTCATTTGGGTATTTTTCATCGAGTGTGCCTGACAGAGAGATAACACGCTGTCACGGGGACTCATCCGTCTTCGTTTCCAAGTCACTTCTGGAGAATTCAATCTCGAGAGTGCGGGGTTAGACACTTTGGTGATTAATCAACTCTTTGCGAGTGTGTGCGAGTGTAAGCGCAGAGACGTATACGTGTCTTTGTCTGTGTGTGATAAATCACTGTCTAACCCTGTACAGGACACACAATGCCAGAGCACTCTTCACCCCGCTGAAGATAAATTCATCTACAAGTGATATGCTGACAATACTTAGATGGGAAAATTGTTCCATCTTACTTACTCAGCTGCAGCAGAAAAAGCTGCCAGAGAGGTATATGTGCAGCGTTTTACAGGGGAGAGGAGAAAGTGGGAATTTGAAAATGAATGTAGCCCGAGGGTCATCGAGAGCAAGTATTCAGAAAAGGCATGGGAACACGGCAACATTAGAGTTGGTGAATAATTCCTTCGAGCTGTTTGAAGAGATCCCGTTCAAGGTTTCAGAAAGGTTTCACTTTGCTTGTGGCTTACCATTATGAGCAACATACAGGAGATGATGCAAGTTGGACTTTACAGAGTATTATGAAATGTAGGAAGTCATGCAACATAAACAGAAGTGATAGCGGGGGAGACTGTATGGCAAACAATGTGCAACTGACAAGTGAACAACGGCTATCAGACGTGACAAATACAAAGGTAGAAAATCTCTTGTCACTTTCATGTCCAGCCTACAGCAGTAATGGCATGGTCAGTGTGTGGTGAGCATTACAGCATAGCTATAATACTCAAGATTAAACATTGTAATGGGAGAAAAAGGGGAAAAATAATATTTACTTTTAGATAGAGCACAAAAGACATTTTGTTCTTAGTGATAACCAGGATTACACCATTCAGTCATTCTGATGTGTGTTTTCCTACCCAGGTATGCTTCAAGTGATCTGGCAGTCATGCTGAACAATAAAGTTGTTGCCAATCAGACTGGCTTTTGGCACTTTTTATAGATTCAACTAACTGAGTGAACTGATATACTTGATGCACAATGGTTGGCTGTTTTCAAGTTTTCCTACTAGAATTTTTCTTTCTACAGAGTTCTTGATGATCCTGATGAAGGGTCACAGGCTGAAAGTAATAAAGTTGTTTTTATACTAAATGTGTTGCTAAAGTTTTGATCTCTATAGATTAAACTACAGGAGTGGAAATAATGTTTTTTCCTAACAGGCTGTTAATAACAAAGTGTCTAGCACAGAAGTTAAATTGTTTCTTTGCATAATTGTCTTTTATGGTTCGTGCCTTGAGATGTGCCTTTTTATGTTTGATGATGATTCATAGGTCAGTGTTACATGGTTCAACAAACTAAATAAAGACATTTCTTTAAAAATGGTTGAAAAAAGCAGCCAGTGTCTAAAGAATTACTTTAAAAGTCTTTCAGAAGTCCTGGAGAACTATTGCTCAAGTCCAAAATAAATAAAAGAAAGTCTGGTTAGTTAAGTAGAAATAAAATATAAAGAAAGGAGTGATAACACTTGAGACTTTTGCAAAATACTGTATTTACTGTATCAAGTTTATCTGTGAACTAAGATATCTATAAAGTACCATACCAGTGATGCAGGCCTCACAGTGAATGTATCAAAGGTCACCAGGTTCATTCACCTGCTGTTTCAAAGAAAGGAAGAAGAAGCCACCTTTTTCATTTATAACAGGTGCCTGAACACACAAGCTAGAAAGGATAGGGAGCAGGTGCATATTCAAAGAAAACAGTAATTATGAAGGACTGGCAGTTCGGGAAATAATGAATTTCTCTTGCTACTTTTGTATACCAGTTCATACGAATGCAGCTCTGATTACAGGAACATTGATTGGTTCCACATTGTTTTGGAGGAAAAGTAGCCTGCATCCGTAGGCTTCCACTGATTTGTTTCCCAATTATGTCCTTCTCAGTTCCCCCTTTTTTACCTTTTTTGTCAATGCTGAGCCCCACAGAAAAAAGAAGGGTAAGAGAGAAAAAGTGTGTCATAGGTAGGTGAGGCACTTCTCAACACGGGTTTGTGTTTCTAATCAGGAGATTGCGATCACAACATGTAGCCTGAAGCAAATGGGGTGTAACTCAATCTCTGAGGGAGGTCTGCAGGCTTGGAGGGCAAATTCGTTCACGATCATTACACTTCTCTCTGCAAAAAAGGGGCTCTGAGAACAGCTAGCGCTTGCAAACATTAGAGAGCGGCGGTGCTGATGAGTGCACAGAGATGGTAAGGTAAATACCAAAGGCAAGTGCGGGAAATCCTTAGCTGGCTGAGCTGAATAGAAAATAAGTGGCAGCAGAATGCATTGTTCTATTGTGTAGGAGTTGTTTTCATGTGAGAACGACTTGAGTATAAGGTTAGTCTTCAATTGTACACCGGTCCCATGGAAAGAAAAAAACACCCCGAAAAACCCACAAACCTATGTTCAAATCCAAGTATTCAAACAACGTGTGACCACACAGCCACACATTTCATACAACACGACTTAAAAGACATCATTAATCAGAAGCACGCCGTCGCAGTCCAGCTGATAACTCACAAAGGGGAAACGTCTATCACGGCTGGCATCGCGCTGGCTTCACGATGTTGTGCTCATTCCACTATGTTTAAAGGATAGCACGCCTAGTCGCACATGAGCTTTGTAACACAGCTGTTGCCTTTTGGCTTATGCCTCTCTGCAGCTCCTTTATGTTTCCAATTTTTTTATATTCTTCATGGAAACATAAACATCCAAGAGCTGTCACAAGCCAATCTACACAGCACTACAGGAAAAAAAAAGAATGGGTGGTGTGGAAAATCCTAAAAGCTACCCAGTAAGGTCAACTAAAAATACAGCATGAACAGACACACAAGTGCAGTGTAAACACAGCACTGATATTGATAAGGTGGGTTCAAGAGAGGAGGTGCATGTTTGGCACAGGCTGACTGAAGCCAGCCACAATAGAGCTATTTTAAAAAAAAGGAAGACGACTGCAGTGCACTCATTCATCTGATACAGAGACACATGCTGGCAGACTCACACATCGTTCTGCTTATGAACGAGATAGATAATCTAATCAGTTTACCACTCTTACTGTCAGACAAAACACACACGCTCGATTGTGCCTACCTTATCTTCCAGCCTGATGAGACGAGCCCCAATAGTTGGGTATTCTTTATCTTCTCCTTTTCCTAAAAAGAAAAAAAGATAAAAGAAGGGAATATATATATAAAAAATAATATATAATACAATCGGATAGTCCACTACTCCAAGGTGATATAACTTCCAGTAAAAGGCCCGATAGGCCACTGTTCACTGCTTCACACTTGGCAGTGACAGCTTAAAGTTTCATTCAGTCGTGCGCACAGTTAAAGCTTGTAATAAAGACGTATGTGAGCAAATACCCAACAGTTTCAGGAGTGTTTCGACTAAATCAAACCATTAAAAGTACGATCCTTACAAGAAAAACTAACGAAGTTCTAGTAATTAGAACTTATTAAGGACCCCATTCAGTGTTAATTTGCCTCATATTTTTTCAGTCTGCCTTACATCACATCCACGCTAACCGACTTCCTGTTGGAAAAGAGAGCTATTCTTGTTTTGTTTCGCCCCATCCAATTAGTGGCGCAGTGAAGTTTCCATCGCGCCGCTGTTATTTTTAGCTGGCATGGAAGCTGTGGGAGCTGCTGCTTGGGGCACTTAATTTAACATTGCACAATTAATTAAAGAAATGTGTTTGTGTAATTCCTCTGACAACAACTCACACAAGCGCGCTAATATGCGCTCACCGGAATACCGCCACGAGCAGGGTGCTTAAACTCCCATACTGGCAAACATTCGGACGTACATGCAGTCTTGCCCGCGCCCAAACTGAGAAATATACACATGTAAGCATCAGGGAGCTCTCTTTCTCGCATATTTGGTCTGGCACAACTGATGAGCTGGTTATAAACACAGGGATGGAGCGAGGAGTGACGGCTGTCTATCAGATGGAGACCACTGGCGTTTGTTGCGTATTTACCTGGAAGAAACATGCCCGGCTTTCCCAGAGTGCCATCCAGCCTGACAAGGAAAGACAGAAGGAATTAGACAGCGAAAGGCAAAAAACACAAAGCAGACACAGAAGAGCTTCGACTGGATAAACACTTTATAGTGCCAATAAAATTAAACAAATGTCATCCGCTTCAACTGTATTTATACATCACTGCTTTCAGAGAGCGCACACATGCAAGCCTTAAAGGGGTTGGACAAATGGATGCTGTCCTCTTATTGAGATGTGAAGCTTTGAAAATAAACACTGAAACTCACAGTTTCACTTCTTATGTCGACTGGCATTTACGAATTCACTGAGGCAGAAGGAAAGCATTTGAATACAGTGTTCAGTGTAAGCCATTTGCATCTTTTCCTCACCTTAATCACACGTCTTTATGTGTTTATTATTCGTTTATGTTGGCAGACTAGTGGACTTTGCAGTATTTTGGTGTGTTTGGGATAGTGTCTAATAGTGTCTTTTTTTTCTTTTAGATTTTATGGGGTAATAAAAAAAAACTGTCAGCCTAACAGCACTTTCATGATTTAGTGTTGCTTTATAATGACTTAAAAACGTAACAGTGCATTGCCACGGGTCCGTGAATTACTGCAGGAGGCGTTACGAGTTCCAGGCGATGCACTCGCATGAAGCAGACACAATACATCACCTCTCACTGACCTATAACGGCTGAGAGCCGTGTGTGTGTGTGTGTCAAAGAAAGAACATCTTCTTAAGTGAAGCAGAGAAAATCGCACGGAGAGGACAAAAGGTTTAACTTTCACGAGAACTGTATTTCGCTGGAACTCAAAATAATGACTCTGCTCTTGTTATAAAGTATAACAAGGCAGAACAAATATGGGACCAGTGAGGCTCCTGTCTGTCCGATGAAGACTGCAGAGAATAGGATAAATGTCTATAAATGTTATAGAAAGTGCTAGCAGTTGCAATGAGCACACTGTTTTGGCTGCACAACCCCAGTGTTTTATGACCCCCTAAAACTGAGTCTTTAAGAATTGATGCAGAGCATGAAAATGTTATTAGCGTAAATATAGCCAGAATTTACCAAATGAAAAATGGCCCAATGAGGACTCCCATAAAGATTAATGATTTTAAGTGAGACCTGGCCAATAGGGCAGCAACACAGCTACATAGAAACACCCATCAGATTAAGAACATTGCATTTTACTCACAGAAAATGAGACAAATGTAATGATTCTACCAGAAATGTAAACTTTTTCAGTGTTACAAGGGTGTTAATCTGAAGTTTGAAGCTTTTGGTGCAGAAAATCTACATGGTTTTTTTTTGTCCAATTCTGGAGAAATTGACAGATCTGGGACTGTGTTTCTTTGTTAACAGACAAATAACAAGGAACAATATGGTTTTACAAGTAAAGGCATATCAGTGATTGAGGCATTGGATACATAGAGACATCTTAATGGCTTTATGCTTAATAAAGCTTATGGAAAGAACAACAAACAGCATAAAACAAAGGCCCCACCTTCTCTGCAGCTCCTTGATGCGGACCATCATGTTGAGGTGACCCTGGGAATACTGTTCGATCACGTCTCGCACATCATAGGGCTTCCGAGCTTGCTGTTGATTCCAGCATGCACACACACAAAAACAAACACACACACACACACACACACGGTGGGACACAAAGGCCATTGTCAACAACAGTCTCTTTTGCTTGGTCCCCAAAACATCCCCAACCCCCTTGGGTGCAAAGGGTTCATTGTTAACCCAGTGTGTGTGTGCACGTGT
>NW_005187428.1:4130496-4169150 GCF_000239375.1 Pundamilia nyererei | reverse complement strand
CCTTTCCTGTGTAGCCACACATACTACTACACACTTCTCTTACTCCCTCTCACACTCTCAATCTGTCTTTCTCTTCATCTGTCACCCCTCCCTCGTCTCTTTAACTCTGCAGTGTTTCTCTCTGGATTTCCCTTTACGTACCTGAAATTTCCTCCTGGCCACAAAGTACTTCATTCTGCGGAGGACTTTTACCGCAGATCTCTGGGCATGGGACAACCTGTGACAGAAATAAAGGAGACTAATTTAGGCCACAAAAGAAAAACACTTCACATTTTAGCTTGTTGTAAAAGGTCAAGTGGTTTGTTCTTGACTAACTGCCCTGAAAAGAAGGGACAAAAAAAGAAAAGAAAAGAGAGAGACAAAAAAGTCTACGTGCTCAGCGCTAATTGACCCTTGCTGCTTTTCAGGTTCGATGAACAATGCGTATGCCACCCAACTGCAAAACACATGTGGGTCTAAACAGGAAAAACAAACGTACATTGACAGATATGCATTGATACAGACAAGTGTAACAACACAGATTAACCCGCACTCTGTATCGGTGCTTGCCTTTTCACTCAAAACAGTAAATCCACAACCCACTGCGAAAACGAGAGAAGAAAACCAATTCAGTTTGCCTTAAGAGGAGTCCCAAAACACACGTTTCTGAGATCAAAGAAGCACATCTGTGTCAACACACAGACACACACACATGTACACACACAAAAATGCTGTTATGAAACACTGAAACCAAAACCACTTGATGCACACAACACACAACAGCTTTTACTTGCATACCATAGTGACTATATGGCATGTATTTTTGTTTTTTCAAGCAGGCGCTCTGTGCTGTGCTCTGCTGTGCATTGGTGTACACTGGGTTTAGATGTTACTGCATTTCATTAATCAGAAAATCTTGCAAACACATACTGGAAGCACATTAACATGCTGCAAAGTAAAATCAAGTGTAATAACTTAGGACAAGGTGTCTCAACCTTTGTCAACGCTGCGATCTCCATAATCTTAAGACCGCAGCAGTTTAATAGTCATGTCAAACTGTCATGCGAATTAGAAAAAGGCATGGGGTATAATAATAATAAAAAGGTATTAACATTTTCAAGGGCATTTAGGGGGCTTCCAAGAGAAATGTTAGTATCAATATATAACTTACATTCTTTGCTTCAGATATTATTTGATGGAAAATGAGATTGTCAAGCATAGCTAAATACTAGCACCTGCCATAAATGTTTCCAATAAACAGAGACAGGCAGCCTGCAATCAGTCTGCAGTTAAATGGGGTCACGCTGGCAATTTTATGCTAAGTATTTCTGACAATACAGCAATTAACTGTGATTAAATTGTCAAAAATCACTTATCGGTTGCTGTCTCTATAGACAGAAATCCAACCAGAACCAACCAGCTGACAGCCAGCTCATTGGTCCTAACCTGTACTCATTCCCACAGATTATTTCAGACTGATGGCAACATGTTGGCAATTTGTCTGCATTTATAAATTAGACAGCAATTATTTGCCAACCTTCAACAATCTTTCTGGGAGTGATTGCATTCAATCCAAGTCAGACTGCAACTGTTTGCAGACAGGTTGCCTGTCTGTGCAAATCACCTTAAGATGACTAGCTCGGACTCTGGGCAAACACGTAGTTACCACAAGTTGCAATTGGTTGCAGAAAGGGAAGAAATAGGGTTTTTTTTTTGGTAGGTGCAAGCAGGTTATTGTCCTGTTTTTTCTCATGAAACTGAGCCATTAGCTTGCCCTGAATTAGGAGGCACCTTGGTCAAGCTAAGTGTATCCAGTGCTTGATGATCGTTCGAAAAAGCCAATTTAATGTAAGTTTGTTCGCTATTTCAGCATGGTGGTGCATGAGACGAGACCCTTGTTCAAAGAGCCTAATTTATTTAAAAAATATCTCTTATTGGTCTCTCTGGATCTAAACAATGTCCCCATACATATTACTGCAATACTGTATTCTGTACTGATCTTTTCCCACACCCCCAAAATAAACAGAAAAGAACTATTATATGGCTTTTGTCCAATTACAGACTTAAATCCCACACAGAATTAAATGAACAATACATGACCTATTATTCTTTTCAATGCAACATTTGTTTAGCAAAAACAAACAGTAATGGAGTGCAAAGTCTGGGTGAGGAGGGTATTATTTGATCCCTGCTTTTTGTGTCAATTTTAATATTGGTTTTCTGTTTCATGTAGGACATGTCTCAGACAAAGGTGACCTTTCAGCCATCTGTTGGTATGTGCTGATAAGCCTTTGGGCCATGTGCATACGCCCAGCGTCTGCAAAGAGTGTGGATTAAGTCAAAGCCAATATATGGGTTTTGTGTATTGTTTTGAAGAGTTCTCTCAAGCTACTTCCCAGTCAAGGCAGACAGACCCGCACATACAAGCGCACACACACCCTTGACACACAGAATCACACAGCCTCCACCCTCGTCTCCCTAAACATGGGGGTCTTTGTGGAGTCAACAAGTCGCTCTGAGGTCTTAATTAGGCAAAGGGACAACAAAAGGACTTAACAGACAATGCGTTGACATGGGACCATAAAACAGGAACATCAAAGGCTGTTGAACTGCCGTCTTTCTTCCTGCCCTCCATGCAGGGCCTGCCCAAGCTATAGGAGGAAATGCATGCAAACAATACCAAACATAAAGAGCATGAGTCCCTATTTTAGGAAAAAAAAAAGTCTAGCACCCACCCCTTTGCTCTCCTTCGTCAAAGAGGAGAAGGATGTGTTTTTTTTTCTCCCCTCGTTTCTGTGTGAACTGGAGGGTGCAAGCATAATTGGGAAAGAAAACACACGTAGGAAACAAAAAACATGTGTGGTTTTGATCGTTGAACAACTGTACCCTGCTCCCTCCTTGCCCTCCTCCCGTTTCCTGCATTTGACACAAATGCACACACATGTTCAGTGGGTAAGTGTGATAAAAGAACAACACGGATGGGTGTTTTGTTTTGTTTTCTTTTGTCCAACACTAACCCGCTCTGCACTCCATTAAACATTTGACACACAGAAAATGTAAGAATGCAAATCCCACATTTCTCTGCTTGCTCCTCTTGTGCTTTTGAGAGGTAAGTGGGAAATGTAGACCTCCTACGGACAGGATCTCGTAATATTGTCATGTAGTCTTTTCTTTCCCGCCCTTTCTGTTTCGGTTACTCACTAAAACATGTAGAATGATTCTCTAGAAAAGCGTGGTCTGCCTAACCGCTCACCACGCAATACTGGTATCTTGTTTTTAACGATGGCAGCACCTAAAAGTCATCTTCAATTGTCTACCATTGTATTCTAGTAATGATGACCTGCTGGTAACATTAGTTAGCGTAACATTTGAAAGAAGAAATTGTAATAAGGAAGTTGTAATGCAGATAAAGAAGCCAGATTTCCTTTTTATAAAATGCAGGCTCCACCAACCCTGACCTGCAGGACTACAGTGGTATGTAGGAGCCCAAAGTGTTACAGTACTCCGAGTTCTTCCGGGGTTACAAGCTCCAAAGAAGACAGCCTGCCTTTACTTCTCTGTTGCACTTTGAGGACTGGGTGGAAAAACAGGACTCTGTACTTGCTTAACTTCTTGGTATTTTAAGGAAAATGAGACACATATAATACTATAAGTAATTTTAAGTACAGTACAACTGAATATTAGAAAATCCATCATGCACCCCAATATAATGAATATTAACAAACACCATAAAAGAAATAAATATGTAAAAAGTAACACTTTAATATAGCCCATGACCAAAAAAGTATTTATGATATAAGATGAGAAAATATTGTTTGTCAGCAAAATTATGCAGTACTTGAAATGACTTACAATACTACTTACATTTACTTACAATAGAATAATTTCTTTGTTTCCTCCAGACCCCCCTAGCGTATCAACTTTTAAATATGTCTAGGTAAATATAGTTATATTTTAATTTTAAGTAAAACATATTGAAAATTACAGGGTAACTACGCCCTCAGTTGCAGGCTATATAATAAAGTGTTACTATAACATCTTCTCTCTTCTTGTTTCCCATCTTTGTGTGTATCTGTGCAGAAGATTTGACACAGTTTATCCTGGGAACTTCTCTTGAGCCAGCAGAGCTCAGATTTTACCCCCGACGACTTCAATATTCTTTCCATTGTCCTGCACTGTATGATTCACTCGTGCTTGGTTGTGTGTATTTTAATTGTGAGGATTAAATCCTGGTTTCTAGTTCTTCTCAACAGACTCGCTATTCTTCAGGTCCACTGTAGAAGTCATAGGTGAGCCATCGTTGCTGCAGTTATGAACTAGCCCTGACCCTCGCTTCAAGACTGGTGAAAGATTTAGCCCCATGGCTTCCCACTGACCCTTCACTCTTACTAAGTTTTCTCTCTTCCCCAGTTTCAAATGGTCACTTTGGAGACCTCTGAGTTGTCAATGGCAACCTACCCTCCTATGCCCCATGACCCCAGCTCTGTCTTTGGCAGGGGACCATCAAATATCCTGTGCTTCCATGGTGTGCAGCAATAACCTTGGAGTCAGTCAGGAGAAAGCAACCCTAGACACGCATGTGCTACACTACAGGCAGGGCCCAGCAAGTCTGCTGGCCTGTGTGTGTGTGTGTGCGTGTGTCTCTGTGTGTCTGCATCTGTCTCTGTGAGATAAGCTTTATATAACTGGCGCTTTGGTCCATCAAAGAGATGTGCTCTTCTTCAGTTCTCCTCAAAACCAGGCATTTTTTTTATCATGTCTTGGCAGGATAAGATGATTACATTCTTTCAGAAATGTTTGATCTAAGTGATGGCATGCCATTCACTGAGTGTTTAAAACGAGGAGGATTGCAACTCTAATTTAAGCAATGCTACCACGTTTTCTCTAAAATACAGAATTCTTCAATGACTTCTAAAAATCCCTAATACGTGTAACCACAATCTAAGGTTTCGGGTAAATTTTCCCGAGTATTTTCATGGCATACAAAAAAAGGGGAATAGGACATATGCTGTTTTCCATTTATCTTGGAAGTTGGAGCTGGAATTGATGTTACACGAGTTGAGCAGTACAAACAAACCAGGGTAGCCATTGTTAGCAGTATCTGTTCACTGAAACTCACTGCAAATTGTTTTGCACATACTTACATTACCGCAGATGCACACTGGACAGCTTTGTGTATGATGAACTCTACACTGTTCCAAAAAATAGTAATGTCAAAGTATCTTACTGTATATTTTACAGTTCTGTACTGTCTTTCTAGAATATCATTAAATTTACATAAGTAGACTGTGATTTTACATGTCAAAGGTAAAATAACATAACATCACTGTAAATATAGTAAAACACAATTCACTTGTTTTTTAAATATATATATTTTTTGTATGGCAGTACTGTAGGAAAAAATCCTAATATAAAAGTATTTTACTGTGCATTTTACAGTTTTGTTCTGTTCTTCTAGAATATCATTAAAGTTACGTAAATAGACTGTGATTTCATATTTCAAATCTGTACATATGCATATTTAGATTGTTAAAATGCATTCACAAATGTATCATGATTTCACAAATATCTGTCCGTTATTTGAAAGATTGAACTGTTGAATTCAAATGTAATGCTATGGAAAAGTATATAACATGATTCCTATAAGCTTGTGTTACATCACATAAGTATTATTATAATTGCTATTTAGAGCGATCGTGGCTCAAGAGTTGGCAGTTTGCCTTGTGATCAGGAGGTTGCCGGTTCGATCCCCGGCTCGGACACTCTCGGTATTGTGGCCGTGGTCAAGACTCTTCACCTACTGGTGATGGCCAGCGGCCATATGCCGGAATATTGCTGTTTTTTTTAGGATTTGTTTTTTCCCCCTATTTATAGATAATTTCATTGTTTAATCACATTAACATGTTCCTAATTTGATGTTTAAAATCACTTGAAAAGGCAAGATCCCATGTAAAATTAGTGCAACAAACTGTATTGTCATTACTGGAATCAAATGTATTTTTATGAGGAAGTTGTTTTCTGTTTATTTATGGTAGTAGTTTGGCGCCCCAGCTGCCGAAATATTACCGTTTTTTTAAGATGTTTTTTTTAAACAGTGTAGAGCTCACAGGTAATGGTAAAAAACAGATTTTGGGGTCGGGGCAAAATCTGCCGTTCTGTCCAAGTATGAAATCCAACTTTCCAAGTTCAACTGGAACCCACTATTAAACCAGTTCTGCCTCTGCCTGTTCTCCACTGTCACCCAACCTTTGATTCATCACAACCAGGTTCTTTCTTTTCTCTTTCTGTTACCAGGCAACCAAATAAGTATGAAGGCTAAGTTAACCTTGGTTACTTTCTTTATAGCTGCAAACTCATTTTCCACACTCTGAGTCTCTGTTTGACTCACTTTACGACTTCCTCCAATATTCTGACTTGCTTCATGTTTTTGCTTATTCTTCAGTTTGGCTGCAGTTAATTTAATCTTTAATTTAAACTCGACTCAGTCAGAACATGAACCTGAAAATCTGCCATACGTGCAATAGTGTCAGATGCAACCACTTAAATCTGCTTTCTGCTACAATAGGTTCCCTTCTCCCCATGGGCCTGCTCCAGTTGTTTTCATGTCCACTCTTCCCAGATCAATAGACACTGATCAAGACATGCCAGAGACAATAGCAGCAACCCAACCACATCAAAGACCAGCACCCATTAAGAGCTGATGACAAAGAGAGAACAGAACGAGCGAGCCCTGTTTGATGTGTGTGGCCTCGGAGACAGAAAAAACGAGGGGGAGACGCCAGAGATACTTTACAATCTGTCTTCACCGTCACCTCGCAAACACACAATCAAATTACTGTTTTCATGTTTCCGTATATAGATATGGAGTAATGTATAAAGCAAAAAAAATACAAATAAATTCAGTAATTTGCTCTTTCACATTCACTGCCACAGAATTTCTCTGAATATCAAAGCCTTAAGGTCTCCTCTCCCGAAGCGTGTGAAAGAATCCCACCAAGGAAAATTACTCGTCTCGAGAGGCAGCTGACGTCCCAGCACACTCGGAAAAGCTCCACCCACGTTTAACGTTAATGATGCAGAATCTCACAACCTGTCATTATTTGCAGAGAAAAGAGACGGTCGCAGCTCTTTTCTCACCACGCAGAGAGAAGATTGGAGAAGAGCACACTTTTAACAAGTCGTGTAATGACCACTGAACTCTTGTCCGTGTAGTTCTAAATGCCAAATGATCAAAACAATTTGGGTGACGAGGTTGGAAAAGCCAAACCAATTTGAACTAAACCTGTGGGAGATTTGATTTTTACTCGAGTACATAAGCCGCAAAAAAATTAAGATTTACTCTGAAAGAATATAGACAAAATCATGTACACAGACATTTTAATAATGCAATTTAAGTTGGTTAAATGTGACATTTAAAACTTGGTTGACTCGTTTTCCCAGTTCCTGTCATCAACAAACTCAGAAGTAAGAACGACTCTGGGAATAGCAACCTCAAAGATGAGACCAGCATTATTCAGGGTTTTGGGGTTAATGTTTCAGCCTGAGGTGTAGCCTAAAGACAGGGATGTGGTGGTAACTATTCTTCAAAGAGAGTCTAATTAGAGAACTGCATCGTTTTGTAGTTAATGATCCCCTATTTTCTGTCAGACCTTGTTCTGGTCTAAATAGCTGCTTTTGCATTATCTTCAGGAACTTGGTGCTGGCCATGAGATTACGCAAGCGTTTACAGGAACAGATTTCTGCCAACCTGCTGGCCTTTCTGCTTCATTGGTGGTGAAGGATCCACCGGACTCATTACCTGATAAAACTTTGACCAAACATTGGTGGTACGTATGATGCTGGTAACTGTGGATCTGTGAGTGCAAAAACGTCCCTGAACGAGGTCCCAGTAGTGTAATAGAAACTTTACAGAGTAAATTTCCTTATGTGTAGTTTATATGCAGTGATGTGGTTATTTAAAAAAAAACATGCTACATATTTCTCGTTACTCGTCTTAAAAGTTATGCTGCACATTATTTAATTACTCAAAGAATTCTATTCTTTGAGCAATTAAATAATATTCCATACATTACTATCTTGTTACTCTGTAAGATGACCTTGACTGCACTGTCTCATAAATATCAGTTAACAGTATAAATCTTCCACACACTATCCTAATGACATAAAGCCAAAAAAATAAACCAAAGTTGAAAAAAAGGTATGTGCTTTAAAAGGAAAAAACAACAGCCCAAAGAAACAACAGCTACAGCCAAAGTGATTCTACTATAGAAGCATGTAGAGGTTGAAATGCAGGTTGCCGTCAGTGCAGATGCTTAATAATAGCCGAAATTTTGTTAGCAGTGTAATGTAGTTGTTTCTGTGCTTGACGCGGCTTGCATTTCACCATTATGCTCTTGTCTTTTAGAGCAATAAAATAAAAGTAAGCACTGAGTGTACTGACACAATCAGGTAATTTAGGATAATGTATAAAAGCATACACTCTCACAAGCATTGGTAAGTTCCTGACTCTGGTGTATATGAGACTAATCTACGCCTGCTGTTTATATCTGTGTTTAAGCTTGGGTGACTCAGCTCAAAATGACAGGTGGGAGGGGAAGTAAGCCTCACTAGTGGCCCCGCACACATCTACATGTACCAGTATTTAACAAACAGCAAATATATAGGCACACTAACATGTCATGTGGACGTCCATCACATTCACTGCCTGCCCTGTTTAGACCAACATTCCCGAGAAAATGTGTATGTATGGGTAATGTTTGTGCATACATACGTGAAGATGGATGGGTGATTGAGTTTAGTGGAAGAAGAGGATTTATAATTCATGGCCTAATAGGATTTGTTGCTATTTAGGAGGATTAAGGATGTCATAGAAAGAATCTATTTACTGTTGCCAGTCAGGGGGGTCCTCTTGCCTGGGTGGGGAGGTTTTTGGATGGTGGGCAGAAGTGAGGTGAGGGGTGCATGGACCCTTGATTTTTTTTTTTTCTCAAATAACCCCAGATAGTAAGGCCCCTAAGCACTTAAACCCACCCCCACCTCCCCACTTCAGCCACCATTTTTGGATTAAATTGGCTGTTTCTCATTCATAGCAGTCCAGTAATCCAAGCACATGAGCCCAGTGGTTGGTCATGCCAACACATGGTCATTCATGGGAAGTTGTGTGTGAATGTATTCAAGGACAGTTAGCCCTACCTCGCTCTTGAGGGAGCATGAAGAGGTGACTGTCACAGCCCTGCCTTGCTTACCCAGACCATGGAAGCAGCAGGGAGACAGAGAAGAAGAAGACGGGGAAAAAACAGAGATGGGAAAAAAGAGAGAAAAGAGAAAGGAAGAGATGGAGTGTGACCTGAGGACCTTCTTAGCCAAGAGCCTTCCATTGGTTATAGATTATAAAACAGAGCTTGCTTTCAAAAGGGAATTATTCTTTCATTCATGTGTGGCTGGGGCTACAGTGGAGGGGTGGAAGGGGTAACATTAAAGACCGCTGTTTAATTAGGCCTTTCTACAGTGGTTAGGCTTTTTGTTCATGATTTCAACTATGGGAAGCCATCCAGTCAGTGGATGTCACTGTCAATTATTTTAGATCTGTTTACCTTGAGAGAAAGACATAAAGTCAAAGAACTAGTGACTAATCACGTAAGACTAAGCAACCAGTCGAAAAACACAAAAAACCAAAAACCCATTAAGTAAAAACCAAATTGCATTTGTAAGCCCAGTTTGCTCAGACACAGCGTACAGTATTTTTTTAATTTATTTTTTAAATTAAAATGCTGCCAAACCCAAATGCTGGTCCAACAGAAGGCAGCTTCAGTCTGAACAGATTTGACTTTCCTCATGGTACATCCTGTTTGTGTTTCTCGTGCACAAACTACAAACATGGAGAGACACAGAGATTCATTTTGATTGTTTAGCAAAAAGACATGGAAAGAGAGTCTGCAGAGAGACTGCAATCCCGAAGCTTAAGGGGCCTGCTCGTCAAACCCTGCAGAGGCCATTTGTCTTCTCATATTCCCCATAGTTTAAATGCTGAAAATAAAGGAAAACTAGAACTTTATTATCTTTAAATCATTGCAACAGCACTTTTGTTGGGATGGGAGAGGGGAAGGGAGGATTTCAGAAGAGAAATACAGTTGTGAGGCAAGGCTTCTTTCAAAACATTAGAAGAAAATAGTGGGAAAAGGTTGGCTTATTAGCAGATCCATTGATATCCTTAGTCTACCTCTGGTCTTCATTTAGCTGTGCAGTGATACAAAACAAGAGACAAGCTAATAAAAACACATGAGACACACAAGCCTACTTGGTTAATAAAATACCTTATCCAAAGACTGGGAGTACTGAAAGAGAAGAAGGAACATTATTGGAGGGAATGACAGAGACAAAATGAGATGGAGCAGTGGAGGAAGTGGTAGCAGCAGTCGTAATGGTCGGTATGGATTTATGGTAGCAGATGAGGCTGAGAACGTCTTGGCAGGCTTGTTTTAATAGCTTCCGTTCTTGCTCCAACATTCAATTAGCACACTGCCTCTGTCTCCAGGTCCACCCCTGCCTGGACAGTAATTATAGCAGCAGTCCAAACACACAAAAGCAGACAGAGAGTCAGTCAGGCAGACAGACAGGAAAGCTGAGAAAGCCTCAATGAGGTTGTATCACTGACACACTTAGTCTGCACTAAATCTAGAAGTACTGTTTTCATTAGTGATCTGCTGTTGTTGTTCATACAGTATAAATATTAAATCATCCACCCTTGCATCCATTTATTACGATTTTCACCATTTGATAGTGGACCGAGAGGGATTCAACTTTAAAGGCTTAGACAGAAATGGTGTCGATTGAGTGGTATTGATTATGGTTTTGTCAAAGTAAAAATCAAACAAAAAAGCGAATCCTTCTCTATGCATAAATTATTCATTTTACGTGGGCTCACCCTTAGGTATGGAGCTCAGTCATTCAAGAGAGACTTTGAGTTGTGCTGCTGTTCCCCCATATCAAAAAGAGCCTGTCGAGCTGGTTTGGGCATCTGACTATGATGCCTCCTGGACACCTCCTAGGTGAGGTATTTAGCACACGTGCGTATATGTGTTAGTGTTTGCCCCCTTCCTAATTTTTAATTTTTGCATATTTGAAACTGAAATCTTTCAGATCATCAAAACAAACGTTCATATTACACAAAAATAGCCAGGGTAAATAAAACGCAGTTTTAAAATGATTATTGCTTTTATGAAGGTACAATAGTCATCAAAACATGGATGATCTGATATCGTCGTGTTGGTGTTGTTCCCAGGTCATCATGAAAATGTTGTTCCAGGTTCAACATTGCAAGTGACCAATCACATTGTTGTGACGTTATTCTTTTGCGCGCCAAGCCATGCAAGTCATGCATTTATGAAATTTCAATGTTGCAAGGACAATATCAATTCTGCTTACCGTTTATTAAAGGGTTAGGGTTAGGGTCAGGGTCCGTTGATCAGCGGACGGAAGCGGTTCCTCGCAGCTTAAGTAAAGTTTTTTGTTTTACGGCGGTTTTTCCCGAAGTCGCAAAAGTATGACGTCACAACATTCTCATTGGTCACTTGCAATGTTGATCCTGGAATAACATTTACTATGATGATCTGGGAACAACACCAACACGACAATATCAGCTCGTGCTCAAAACATACCTTGCCCTGAGTGAAAACTGGTTGTGCCACCCTGAAATTAAACATTTGTGAGAACTGGCAATGAGTCTTTCACACCATTGTGTGTACTTTTTAGGACTGTTTTAATTCAATCACATTGGAGATTTTCGAGCATTAATGGTCTGTTTAATCTGATCTAAGTCTGGACATTGACTAGACTACTCCAAAAGAATCATTTTGTGTCTTTGAGTCATTCAGAGGTGGATTTGCTGGTATGTTTTGAATCATTGTCCGGGTACACAACCCGAGTGAGCTTAAGTTTCAGGACAACTTTTCTCCTTCGGGATTTTCTGATAGAGAGCAGAATTCATGGTTCCATCAAATAAAACAAGTTGTTAAAGTCCTGCGGCAGCAAAGCAACCCCAGATCATCATCACACTACCATCAACAGTTTAACTGTTGGGATAATGTTCTTTCTATGAAATGAAAGAAATAGATGCCAACCTTCCAAAAATTCTACTTTTGTCTTGTCAGTTGACAGAATATTTTCCCCATCATCATATTTTGGAAACTGTGAGACGAGCCTTTGTGTTCTTTTTGTTCTTTTTCAGCAGAGTTCTCCCATGGAAGCTGTTTTTGCCCAGTCTCTTTGTTATTGTTGAATCATGAATTCTGACCTTAACTGAGGCAAGTGAAGCCTGCAGATGAGCTGTTGATGCATTCTTGGAGTAATTTTGGTCACTTGGGGTTGGTTCACCATTGTTCCAAGTTTTCTCTATTTGTGTATAATGCCTCTCACTGTGATTTTCTGGAGTCCCAGAAATTTAGAAATGGCTTCGTAACCTTTTCCAGACTGATAGATGTCAATGACTTTGTTTCTCAGCTTTGGATCTTTGGATCGTGTAATGATGTGTTCCGAATTGATTCAGCAGGTCTGGCAGTAATCAGCAATCATGTTGTTAGCTGAAATTAAAATAATCTTTTATAAAATATACAGTTAATCACAGTTAATTTGTGATTTAACTTTTTCACACAGGCACATCACTTTAAAAATGCATTTTGGATATACTCGGGTTATCTTCGTCTAATATTAAAATGTGTTTAATGATCTGAAACATTTCAGTGTGACAAATATGCAAAGAAGTAAGAAATCAGGAAGGAGGTGATTACGTTTTCACAGCATTGTATATATAAGAGGAACTGGTCTCAGGTATGCAAAAATCACTCCATAATGCAGCTGTGAAAAGATTCAGAAGCCCTGTAATATAATTTAAACCTTCAAGGAAAGTCTGAAAACATGATAATCCATATCAGTTTTTTTTCATGTGATCAGAGACCAATGCAGCAAACTGAAGCAACAGTGTTGCATTAAAAAGAAGTCCAAGTCAGGACCTCTACTGCTCGCTGCTATAGTGGGATCAGATGACTGTACACTAAGAGTTCATGGGCCTGGGAGGAGGTGAAAGATGATCAGATGGCTCAGTGGGTGCAACAGGGTCTATGATTGGTCAAATTGACCTCCCTAATGTTCTCTGGTGAAATGAGATGTGAGAGGGGAGTGTGTCAGGGAGAATTATGGGCCTGTATCAGATCTTTTAAGCTCCTTTAAAAACTATATGCCTTTGCTTCCAATGCCTTACATGTTTTAAGTGTTATTTAAAAGCTACTGGAGAGCTGTTTTAACATCCTGTAAAAAGATATAAAGTAAAGTAAAAATAAAGTAAAACGTCATCAGATACTTTTAGGATTTGGACTATGCAGTATTATACAGTAAACGGCATCACTATTAACTTGCATTTCAACAACTTATTAACAAAGACACGTGAAGTAATCAAATATGTTCGAATGTTTGTGGGAATATAGTTCGAGCGCGTTTTGAAATCATTTTGAGTGATATTTGTGTGTTTTCCCACGTTATACAACAGTGAGCGGCCAGATCTGCTGATCCTCAGATTGAGCTCCAAAAGACATGAAATCTAATTTGAGTGTGAGAACAAACAACAGCCAGAACATTCAGGACAAAGCTGGAAACAGGAGCAGCTGCCAACCCCAAAAAACAAAGCACAGTAAACTGAGAGTTCAGTTCATTAGCCAAGAAGAATAACTAAACTCCAAAACTGAAACATAATGCAGAAGAACTAATGTGATCCATTGAAATCATACCTCAGAGTAACAACATGTCAAACAATCCTTCATATTTGCAAAGTTATTTTAAACCTGAGAACTGAGAAACTTAGGGAGTAAATTTTAGCGCACAAATTTGAAACCGATGTAGAGAATCATCCATTGTTTGTGTAAATAATATAGTATTATGATGATATAACAAACACTGACCTAACAACATGATGCAGTCTGCAAGGAAATGATGAAACATGACTTTCCAATACAGCTCCGTGCTGACAGACAGGAAAAACCAAAATGCTGGCTCAGAGCCCAGAGCATTAAATGACAGACTGTAGTTTTCAAAGGCATTTATTTGTCATTATACTAAACTAACTTGAGATCAGCTGATATCTGTTAACATTCTTTACCTAACACGTGTGTGAGGTAACCGTGAATGACAGAGCCGGTCACATCTACATCAAACTGAAAGAAAAATTCAAAATCACATGGGACAGTGATTAAAAAAAGAAAGAAAGAAAACACAAATACTGAAATAAGCAAGAGAAGCAAAAGAAGTGTGGGATTCATCCTGTTTTCAAAGAGCTCGGTTATGAGGCGCTGGGAACAGGGTGCAAAGCCATAATTGGACACTTGTTCCCGGCCAATTTTTTCAGGGTAAATTATCAACGCATGGGTTGGATTGCTGGAACCACATTGTAGAGGTGGGAACATTGGGAGCTTTGAAGAGCCAACTTGATGTGTTAACAGAATCATTTATCACGCTGGGATAATGTGACGGATCAAGCAAAGACCCTGCATATGCTGTTGCTTCTACATTTACCCTGCTGACTCAATGCAGAAGCAAGCAGCACTGACAGAGGTGCTGGATCTCCGTGTGCAGTCTTTTCATGTGTGTGTGTTTAAAACAAGATGTGTACATAACCATGGAAAAGCTCCTATTGGCAAAATATACAGAGCCTTGTGTATCTCGAAGTTAGTGAGTAAAATGATGACTAGGCATGTTGCTTTTGGAAAGCTTAGGACTGCCTTGTTTGCCCTCCCATACTACACAAAACAGACAGTCACGGCTTGCCACTCACCTCCAAGTTTAAAAACTCAAACAGGCAAAACAAATATACTTTGGATAACAATAAATTTAGAAATGTAATAATCTCAGGCTTTCTATTTGCTAACATAGAATGCTACACCAGCTCACAGCTTCAAAGTTAAAGGCTGTGTAGAAAATTGGTATAATTAAAAAGTTTCCCTCGCACTCCCATTGTCATTACTGGAGCAAAGTAAGCATATGAAGTTTATGTTGCACAAGTACTATATATACTCACCTAGAGAGTGGCGAAATGAAAGGAGGTGTATCAGCAAACTAGGATTCTGAAATAAAATGTCCTGGTTTTTGTTAAAAGACCCTCAAGGCATTAACTTAAAACCCACCTGTTGAACTGTCAGAACAAAAATGACTTTATTTAAAAGGTTATTAATTTACCCCAAACAAACATAAAAAACCATAAATCATAGAAAAGACTGAAACAAATACACTTTAGCCTACAGCTCAGAAAAGGACCAAGCTACTACTTATGCTAAAAGCTAGTAAGCTAGCTAGTCCATTGACTTTATTCATATATGACTTTTACTGGAATCTGTTCACAACACTGCTTACAGAAAAAGCAGAAGACTTGGACTTTGCTTTATATTGCCACAAAAAATATTAACTGTATAGAGTAAAATATAGAATTATACATGTTGTGCCTTTATATTGATGATTGTGTTAGCAAAGTGGCAAAGTTACTATCACTAGCTTCTAGCACATATTCCAAAACTGTTGAAGGGATATCCTAAAGTTAAGAGTGCAAGTGTTAGTGTAAACTAAATTTTATTAAGCTGGCTGTCATCTCGGACAAAAAAAACGTGGCTCAGGGGGTTGGGAAGCGTATCTGTAACCGGAAGGTCGCCGGTTCGATCCCTGGGCTCTCTGTCCTGGTCGTTGTGTCCTTGGGCAAGACACTTTACCCTACTGGTGTTGGCCAGAGGGGCCGATAGCGCAATATGGCAGCCTCGCTTCTGTCAGTCTGCCCCAGGGCAGCTGTGGCTACAACTGTAGCTGCCTCCACCAGTGTGTGAATGTGAGAGTGAATGAATAGTGGCATTGTAAAGCGCTTTGGGTGCCTTGAAAAGCGCTATATAAATCCAATTATTATTATTATTAATTCATACCCTCCGTACCTCCTAAGAGCTTAGTATAATAGTCAGAATATAAGTGGGTGTATAGTATACTAGAGGAAAGACTTGTGTATCTCAGTCCAGTGTTATAGTGTGTAATCCCCATCTAATCATTCATATACGTGGATACTGCATGGATATAAAAAATAAACACAAATACTACTAATAAAACAAAGTAATACTTCTGCATTATCCACCAAGATGAAACATAACTTTTTAAATCACAGGGTGCTGGTTTGAATTACATGTCACACCAGTGCATTTTATGCCCTTTTGCCAATATGATGAAGAGATATTAGTATGTATGCCTCAAATGGTAGAGCATAGTTGAACCCCTGACCCCAGCCTTAGAGCAGCCCTGAATTACAACTGTTGCTCTGGATCTAGATGTTTTCCTAGAGGAGGAAGCAGAGCTCTTTTTGTTGCTAGACCACTAGGTGCTCAAGTAACTGACAAAAAAAGTTTAACCTTGTGCTGGATGCCACTCAGAAATGGAAAATTTGTATCCTGTGCATAAAAACTAGATTACGTTTCATGACCATTTCACAAATTGCCATGAGACTGGGCTTTTATATACTATAGCTGGCCAGAGACCAGTCCAGGGAGGGAGGATATTTCATACATTAAACCGTCTCCATGCAGGAGGTGAGGTAACTTGGAGCTGTCAGGAGTTGTGCTTGTCCAACTGTGCGTGGTGTACATTGCTGTGCTAGGGGAAACACAGGATACATATAGCAACTGATATGTGGCATATATGTGAAACAATGGGGGAGGGGGTGTGATAGGGAAAAAAAGAGTGAAAGAGGGGCTTCACAAACAAAAGAAAAGTCAGTTACACACAAAGAGAGGAGGTCAGGGGAAAAGCTCTGAAAACCAAAAATCAGCAGAAAGAGGAAGAGAGAGAGAGAAGGGGGAGAAAAAAAACTTTTGCCTTCAGCATTGGAGTGGGAGGAGTAAAAAGGAGAAGTAACAGAGGAGAAGAGGAAAAAAGAGATATGGAGAGAAAAAGAAAGAGTGAAGGAGGAGGTGGAGAGTGTCAGGGCTAAGGGTGATTAAGCCTGGAGTCTCCTCTCTGCAGAGACACGTGCGCAGACTTAATCAAGTCGACGCCAGCCAGCCACATTTCCACATTACTCCCTGGCTGCCTGCCTGACAGGTCCGAAAGAGGGAAGGGAAGAGGAGCTGAGGGAGGCTGCCCGCCCATACAACCACCCACCCTCTTCTTTTTTCTCCTCCTCCTCCTCCTCCCCTGGTTTCACCATCCCCAGGCCCTGAGACGCTGCCAGAACACATGTGAGCACGGTGGAGGGAGCGGGGTGGTGTAAGTCAGTGAGCAAAGAGCAGAAATACTACTGACTCCAATAAATGAAATGTTATTAGCTGACAAGTCAGTTACACACCCGGAAAAGATCTGTTGTTTTTTTCAAGTGAACAAAAAAAAGAAAGATTGTAATGAAATCAATGAAACCAACTCATTCTGAAAACGCATCTACAAATGTATATTGTACCACACTTTAAGACAGATCGGGACATCAGTCGAATAGGTTCTTATGTTGTGTGTGTTCAGTTTTAAATTGTGGTCATATTGGGGGGGGGGTTTAGGCAAAGAAATTCTAAGACATATTTGAGTATGACATTGACGGGTGTGATGTTTTTAGTCAGAGACACAATTTCGCAAACTGAAGCAAACACTCATAGTGAAAACATACGGCACACACCCTCAACCGCACGCTCTCAGTTTCATAGACTGTTTTTTTTTATTCTTAACATCCTCCCCCCTCGAAAAACATACTGCGCACCTTCCCGCGTCCCTCCTCACCACCACCACCACTGCTACTATATCACTTTCATGCTGTTTCTTCTCTCATCGCTGGAGGCCAAGTGGATCCAGGCCCAAGGTGAGGTATAGCTGTGTCATTTAATAAGTAGCTTAAATCCAACACGCACAGGGGAGCACAGAGAAACACATGTTCACATACACACAAAAATGCCCGACCTCAAAGTATTAATTGTCTTAAAATGGGAGGGGGTGGGGAGAAAAAAAAAGTTTCCCTAAATATTTTTTTTGCATCTGAGCTTAGTGTCATTTCACCACGCCAAATGAGGTCTGCTTCCTGCATTTCCAGTAACGGGTCAGCTTCTAATCTCCTGAAGTGAAAGCCAGAAACAAAGAGACATTTGGTTCCGCACCGCTGTTCCTGAACAAGCACCAAACTGTAATTTCAATGTATCAGCGAAAAACAAGGGCCGGCCAGTCTAATCGGCCCTACAATTATGCGCAGGTGGTTTGATGATAAGGTCACATGCACATTTGTTTGCCTCCTGGCACCGTATCAAGTGCAAACCTCGATCTTAACCACATGCATGTGTGCGCTCTCGCCAACACGAGCGGGGGTCTTCGGTGGTCTCCTCTGACCTGTAAAGCGAGGGCTAATTAAGTGAATGGAGATGACAATGAACAAGGGCCTCCCGCGGTCCAAGCCATCACTCAGGCCTGCTGTAATGAACACCCACCCACAGGTGTGCTGATCCCTAGACAACTCCACACACATGCGTGCACTCGCACACAAGTACCTCCCTTTACACAAAAGGGTACACTCAAACATGGTTTCATATGCACATTAGAAGTGCGTGCACACATCTGTTAACAATACATTAGAAGAAGGCTGACGTAGATTTAACATAGACAATAGCGAAAGGGCATATTTCCATTCGCGTATAGACAGAGATGTTTGAGCCTGATGTGGCAGCGCTAATAAAAAGTGTGCCATCAGAACCTCACCCATGAGTACTCGTCACCTGGCTCTGCTACAAGTCAAGATCCTTCAAACAATAATCACGCATCTGTTCTGCCTCACGTTTTCTATTTACTATTGACACACCTGAATAAAGTTTTTTACTCTATTAGCAGGGTGGTGCCAGTTTTCATTACTGCATTTTTAACTTGATGAAAGTTCTCAGGAAATGGTAACCAAACTAGCCCTAAACGCTCCAATGTTTTCATTTCACATTTCAATTTAGAGTGATCTGCCGCTTGAATAATGTTACCCGAGCAAACTTCCTCTTTGACAAAGCAACAAGTAGGTATTACTGCCCCCAACACACACAGATGAAAACCAGGTTTCCTTTAGCTGACTTTTCTTTTCCATTTCCAGCGTGCGATTTAACCTCGCCACTTCATTTCCTCAGAATGTGCCAGGTTAAGTGCTGTGACTATGCCCGGAGCGTGATTTCAGCCCGCTTTTTATGGCCTTAATTAACAGGCCCTAATTGCTTCTGAAAAGAAATAAACAGGGTAACCAGCAGAGTGCATCCTACTGTTAACGGATTATTTCCTCTCTGAAAACAATAACAGAATGTTCCGCTTTATTCCCAGGGGACCTGTTAACAGCTCTCGGCCTTGACATTTCTTACAAATGGATTATAGATGCGGACGTTGGTCCCGTTTTGAGTCCTCGAGACATGTGCGTCTAGCAAACGACAGCCTGATTGAGAGGAACGAGCGCTCGTTTGTCCTGAATCGTAATATTTTCCCATGTCATAGTAGTTATTCATAAAATTATGCTTGGAAAAACATTATACTGAATCGTGGAAGCCTCTCAAGCTTTGATGAGCTTGAAGTTCACACAATCCCAGCTGCTGTGATTACTATTCGGCATGTAATAAGCAAGGCTCCTAGCCAAAACAAAAGCAGGGAATTCAAAAGAACATGTTTTTTCTCCCCTTCCCAAGTCTTTCTAGTATTCCGATGACAGGAAATGAGTCTTGACATCAAAGCCTGAGGAGGAAGTGACTCTCTTCCCCCTACTCTGTGTGAAGCTGTCCACTACACCTGACACACGATGGGAACACCAACCTATGGGTACAAGTACACCGTCTGATAATTTGGTTTGTGCCTTCTCAAATACAACTTAACCTATGATATCACCCAGTAGTACACTGACAGGGTAGAGGCCACCAACACCTAGAAATTTCTCAAAGGTACCAAAAGAGCCACTGGAAGGCTTAAACGGTGAGGGAATTTGTATTTCGAGGGGGGAGGCTCATCCTGTGGTGGAATGCAAATATTTAGCTTGCCCCCTGGTATAAAATGAAAATTACACAGTACTACAGGAATACCTGTGTAGCTACCCAGGTGACCGCCAGCCTGGCTCCATCCACTGGGATGTAAATATAGTAATTACTCACAAGCCTCATGGGCACCAGGGGGAGTCAGTAAAGGAGTCTTATTGGCTGTTGCTGGACAATGATTCATGGCAAAAAATGAACTTGCGCTGGCACGCCAGCACTGAGGCTGACACAGCTAATCAGGGAGGCCATGAGAATGTTTCTCTGTGATTTAGGGTAGACGTAAATATTTGTTGCTCAGTGATAAAGAGGAGGAGATTTATTTGAGTGGGAGACACAACAGTCGAGAGCCAGGATAACAATGCTGCTTAGGGAAAGTACTTAAGTTCACACTCACGAAGAAAATGTGTGTATGTGTGTGAGAGAGAGTCAATTAAAGGAGAGTGATAGCAATTGTTCGCTGTTTCCAATTTCAGACAACCCCGAGGTCTCAGAGACATACAGCTTATACATCTCTGCCTGTAGTAATTCAGCTTATTGTTAATTACTGAGGGAGGGAATAAAGCATGTAGGCATGCAGACACAAACACCTCCTCTGTCTATATTGTGCGCTGTGATGCCGTGTACACTGACATGTGGGGTCTGCGTGGATGAGAAACACTGACAGGAAGAGGAAAGTTTCAAAGAAAGTGGCACATGTTTATAATGAAATGAGAAAAATCAAAACAGAATAAGAGAGAAAAGGTTATGGATTGACAGAAATAAGACAAAGCAGGGGAAGGAAGGAAAAAGAGGGAGAGTGCCCTCTGCAGAGGGAAAAGAAAAGTCTAAGTGGAGTGACCTTAACAATGAGTGAAAGAGACAGAAGGGCAAAAAATTGAAAGAAAAAGACAGAAAGAGCTCCTCATCCCGTGCCCAGTGCTACAAAAAGCAGATATTGGTATATCAACAACAGCTGAATAATTATAAATCTGTCAAAGCAAGACAGAAAGTCAGCTGCCCATTCACTGTCAGACTGTTAATAGGAAAAAGCCACAGATGTGTAAAAAAAAAAGTAAAAAAGAAGGAAGAAATGACATGTGAGACTATTGGAGATCTAAATGAATCTAAATCCTAGAATCCACAAACTAAGCTTCAAGGCCAATAAAAGCGACAGTTCATTACGCTAGCTTCTGTTGGGCAGAACCATGGAGCTATCTGCCTACAAAAACTCCACATCCCAGCTGCCGAGCATATGCAAGTAAGTTAATTAACTTTTCTAGCCACAGAAGTTCACTTGGAATTAGCCGCTAGGTTTGCTGATGTTGGTTTACAGGGTACTGGCAGCAAGTTACTAAGTTTCTGTGTTTGTGTTTGCTAGCAGTCTAGCAAACTTTAGCTCGCTACTTAAGCTTAAGCTACATGTATACCAAGGACATTAGCATACTAGCTTAATAATGCTACATTTACTAAACTGGGAAACTGGGAATCAGCATTTTAATCATGCCTACTTGCTATTGCTTTTTTAAAACAAGCAAATTAAAGGTTCAGAAAACCTGAGCCTACAGAGCAAATTCAGGAACTTAAAGAATGATGACATACGTATAAGGATAAACTTGAAACTCACTGTCTGGTGGATTGTAAGGTTTGATGAGACTGTGCCACACTGTGTGTAAAATATGTGGTCCTCTCTTTTCTCTTTAAATACAGTATAAGGTCATCAAATGGACTTCTGACTTGTTCTGCCTGATGCAGCTAACTATTTCTACATAAAGACTTTGGTACAGAAAGGTAGTCTGTATATTACTGATAATAATATGTGGCAACCATAATGGCAGCTTTTTTGTTTTCATCCTTATGATCGTCATATGCTTTGTAAGGAAAAGTAACCTTTTTTTGGACTTTCATGTACTCAAGAAGTCCCTTTTATTCAACAAGAAATGGTCCCTGTACATGCTTATGTTATTAGGTCTTCTTGTGTCCACATGTCTTCCATTCAATGTGTGGATCTTTGTATTTATGTGACTTATGTGCACGTCTAGTGCCTGCTGTCAGCATGTGTCGGGGTACGTGAGTGCCTGAATGGATTTTCCAGAGGCGTACCGCACTGGAGCCATGTGTAAAAGGTTCTTTCCTTGTATATTGACCATGACCATCCCTCCTCCTTTACTGCACTGCACAGCAGCCAGCCACACCTGCTGCACATACACCTGCAATGCAATAAAACCAGGGCAGCAAAACAAAACACGGCCCAAAGAGGTCTTTAGCCGTCTATAGAACAATGTAATACAGAGAAAAGCATTTTGCTTAACACAGAAGTTCCTATTACCAGCATAAATTTTAACCTTAGAGCTTTCTTTATTTTGGACTCATTTCAGCCTGTCATTTCTCTTTTTTAAAATTTCCTTCTTGTATAAGAATGGTAAATGGCGTGTATTTTTATAGCGCTTTACTAGTCCCTAAGGACCCCAAAGCGCTTTACACATCCAGTCATGCACCCATTCACACACTGGTGATGGCATTGTAGCCACAGCCACCCTGGGGCGCACTGACAGAGGCGAGGCTGCCGAACACTGGTGCCACCGGGCCCTCTGACCACCACCAGTAGGCAACGGGTGAAGTGTCTTTCCAAGGACACAACGACCCAGACTGTCCGAGCCGGCGCTCGCACCGGCAGCCTTCCAATTACAAGGCGAACACCCAACTCTTGAGCCACGATCGTCATGTCTCATAAGACTGATAAAAACTGGTCAGACCTATCAGACATTATTGAGAATTAATTCAGACAGTATAAGTTATAAGAACTTTGCAGACAAAAAAAATGGAAAAGACATTAACTTCACCATTTCAGTATCTCCCTCATCTCTGTAGAGATGGCTTAATGGAGCCCAACACACATGACTTACATCAAAGACCTGAGAGTACTACTATTTTAGTCAGCACTCAAGCTATACCGTAAAAAGAAAAATCTGTGGAGTGTGGGGTGCTGGAAAAATACCATTAAATACTGAAAATTTACCATCACAAAAAAGAAAAAACCACCTACGTCCGAATCCTTTTACTGCTTTACCCAACCATTATATAACAGTTTATATTTTTCTTGTGTTCCTTCCTTCCTTCCTTCCTAATGTAATTAGTTTTGCACATAGTTTCTTATAAACTAAAGAGCTGAACAATATATCACAGGCTACACTTAAATACAATAAGTTTGGGTTTGAATAAGTTTGGGTTGTTTTAGAACTTTCATTGTGGTTGACTTCCATGACATGGGATACTTATGGTTAGCTCAAATTCACACAGGGAACATATCACATAGCACTTATTCTTTGCACATTGCAGTAGCCTCCTTTGCTTGACCTAACAGCCAGTTGACCACTTTTATTAATTAAAAGTCTGGACAATCACTTACAGTTTTTCAAAGACAATTAATGGGCTCATATAGTGCAACACAGTATTAAAAGACCTTAGTTTAATCCTTGCCTTGAACTAACAACCGCAAGCCACTCACTCACTAAAGAGCTTGTAAACCACACCCAACATTTTGACAGCTCTGTATTTAAACATATGTGCCTCGTAACACTTAAACATAAATGAAGAAATGGAAAAAAATAATGGAAAATCAGGAGGAAGATAGGGTGCTGGGTTTGGTGGTAATGCTGTGATTAATTTTGCATGTTTATTTGAATTGGTCACAGTGACGAGATGGGTGACAGGTGCTGAAAGCTGGTCCAAGTATGTTGGGCCTGGATGATGGTTTGCAGATGATGGCTACTTTTTCCAGAACCCCTACCAACTGGACTGAGCCCAGTTGGCTAACTGATGGCAGGAACCAGACTGTTTCTCTCACTAGAAGTTTATTCTTCTGCTTTCTTCCTCCCTGCCTCCCCCTTTTCCTTTCCTTAATACCCATCTCACTGCATCTCCACCTTCTGCTTCAACTTCCTTGGAAAGACCTAGTGGGACTCAGAGCTGGAAAGGAAAATACAGACTTGGGGAAAAAAATAAAAAGGAAAAAAAACATTGTTTCTTGACTTGTTGCTGCTCACTTTTGCTGATCTGATCTAGGATCAAATTCAAAGCCTCTCAAAGGTCAGGGCCATGGCCAACGTAATCTTACACTATCAGACTCTGTGTCATTGATAAACAGGGGAAAAAAATCTCTCATGTAATTCTTTCACCGGGAAGAGAAAAAAAGCAAAGAATATTCCTAACGTTATGAAATGAGTAATGTATAACAGTTTAATGGAAGATCACATGTCACAGTGAGCCCCCACGCGGAACCTCCCATGTGCACGTGTGAGTGTATCCCATGCTTTCCCAGG
This sequence comes from Pundamilia nyererei, assembly GCF_000239375.1. Classification (NCBI taxonomy): domain Eukaryota; kingdom Metazoa; phylum Chordata; class Actinopteri; order Cichliformes; family Cichlidae; genus Pundamilia; species Pundamilia nyererei. Next base: position 4,144,849 of record NW_005187428.1, on the reverse strand, counting down.
GCTCTGCATTTCTACCATTAGCACAGTCAGGCAGCCAGTTAGTCATCAGGAGCCGAGCTGTCACTAGTAGGCCTGAAGGTCATTTATCACCTAGCAGCAAAAGAGCAGCTCTCAGTTTCCCACACACACAAACACACAAAGTGTCACACACTTATAAATACAATAATAGACACCTGCATTCAAAACCTGAAACCATAAGTGTTTGATACTGTGACATACCGTGAAGGTGACAACGTATATAAAGGAATAAGAGAAAACAAATGCTAACACATCACAAGCACGCTTGTTCATTCACTAAGCGTTTCAATTTTCACTCCCATATTTGTCGTTTTTTTAGTGTACATATAAATTTACCCTGTAATAAAAACAAACGGCCCTTTAAGGATAACAATGCTGCTCGGGGCTTCATTTTTATGATAATTCAATATACATGATGGCACATTACTGCTATAAAAGCATTTTTTTATTTAATTTGCTGGCAATTAGGTTCTTGCTGTCCTGTCAGCTATAATTACCCCACAAAGGAAAATAACAGAAGTTGATAGTACAGTATGGCTGTTGCTTTCTTTTCCTTTAATTTAGACACATGACCCTTCCAACCTACAAAAATCTTACATTATATCTGAATCTTCTCTGTGATCCAACATGTATCTGAGCTACAATTCAATACAAAAAACACCTTAATTCACTTCCTTTTCCATCGCGGTTGATTTTTGAAGCTTTGGCAGAACCTGAACACAATATCAGCTTCGAATGCTCCCTCTGCGTGACTGGAGCTGGTGGGAGCTGAGATTTGAACCGAATATCACAAGTCTCTGATTTAATCTCATAATAGTCTGCTTTAATGTCCAAATGCAAGACATATGTGGCGTTGACTTAGTTTGCTTACTTGGGCCACGTAGTAAAATCTCCCAGGACCAAGACCCAGGAAAGGGAATTTGCATTGGAACTGAAGCGTTCATACTAGTTTAGTTTGATGCTAATTAGCCGAGACACCCCTTGGTAAGTGGATTTAGAGGTGCTGCTATAGAAGATGAGCACTGAGAGAAACATGCGCTTCACAAATGCTTAAAAATTTAGATAAGGTTATTAAAAACATGAAATTTAACTATTTAGGGAGATTTTACATCAATACGGTGATACATCGAGACAAGCAAACCCATACGGAAAAGAAATAGTAAAAACTTATATGTGATTACTCATGAAAGTGGCCACTTTCGCGTTTCTTTCATAGATTGTTTTAGTAAGTATCCAAAACATACAAGTTTCATTATATAATTTTTCAAGGGATCTTATATCTGTTTTCACACTTATATGCTTTTCATACAAGTTTCACACAAGACAGATACAAACTTTATAAGATTTATATATATATTTTCCATATGGGAAACACTGTTGCTTTTGGCTCTGTCCAGCTGAAATCTGAGCTACTCTAAAGCAAACACAGAACAGCAAGAAAACTCAATGATACGTGCTTTTCTTTATCCCCTCCCACACCAAACTCTTCATCGTGTACCTGTGACTTTTGAAGACATTACACCAACCTCAATTTATTTCTTCACAAACTTCTACTTGGCCAACGCTAACCTTATACTAACCTTACAGCATGTTTTCACCTCAAAATGTAACATGTTACATTCTAGAAGCGTGCTTTTTCTCTCTATAAGGACTACACATCCCCATGAGTTCTGTGCAAACAGACTAAGGGCCCTACATCATGAGTAAAACCTGGACCACACACACACGTGCGCGCACACACACACATATACACTGATCTCATACAAACTCTGCAGCAGTGGGAGTGTTGTGACTGAGATAGGGACACCGGGGATTTGTTTAAAGCAACAAGCCCAGCAGAGCCAGAGCTCCTAGAGACAATTACATTGATCCTCCTCTCGTCGTGATGCGCTAACCTGTCTGTGGTACCATTCATCCATCCGTTTTCTAAATGCAGGCCTGCCTATCCCGGTTGACTGTGGGTGAAAGGCAGGCTACGCTGTAGACGGGTCGCTAATCTGTAACTGGGCTACCCATGATGTCATCTTCTGTGAATATTATTTTACTTCTACATGACTTAATGTGAACACAACAGCAGCAAACCTCTTTGTCTTTGTTTATGTGATCAGCATGATGTCATGCCTCTGCCTTTTTCTGTATTATCTTAAATGCAGGCACCCTTACAAAGAAAAATCTGTTACTCTTACATACACCACCAATCCTTCTGAGACAATAATGACAAGATATTTCATGTTTTCACAAGAAATTCTGCACAGCTGGTACTCTCATCAAAGTGTGTTATTAGTAGAAAACTGAAACTAGAAGGAAAAAGAAGAAACAAAGTGAAGTGTACATATTATTAGTGTACATACAACCACAGTCATTGACAAACTATTAAAGTGTTATATGACATTTTCTACCTAAAGGATGCCTTGGACAATTCTAATTATTTTGAATTTGGAGACTTTAACCTCTGCTTGGCCTCTGCAGCCAAGTTTACTTCCCTGTCTGCTTTTGTTACATCCAGCAGTAACTTTCCATTTGTTTATTTATCCTGGGTGATGGCCTGTAATCATGTTTTTCTGGGTCCATCCAAAACTGGACACGCCATGGCCACAGGATTTCTTGGATATCCAAGCCAGGCAGTTGGATTTGGCTGTAACAGAGAGAATGTTACCTTTTGGCCTAGACTGATACAACTACACAAGATGAGCTCAGAGGCCACGCTGGATGTCTCTGAGACAGCTGCCCACCAGCCTGCTACCAAGTTGGCTAGCCTATACTTTTTGCCTTCAGCTATGATGATTCCCAGAGTCACCATTCTGACGAAGTCACTGGAAATTTGGCCTGATAGCTGCCACTGTGACTCACTTATAGATTCCCAGTCTATGTCCCTTTATATCTAGTAAATTTTTGTGCTTGCCTATCAGATCTCTGGGTGTTTACACAGTAATCTGACCCTTCTCCTTGCCAGTTTTTAGTACATCTGCATTTCTTCCCTAGCCTTTTTGTGTCTTCCTGTGTTTATCCCCTGTTTCTTTGCGTTATTGGATTCTGATGACTTTGAATTTGGTTTTCATAAAATTTATGGGCTTTGATTTGCTCTGGAGCTGCCTTTTTTTTTACACTTTGCTTGCTGTCGGCTTTTGTTACATCCGCCAGTATCGAACTCCAAATGTTTGTCTTCGCTCTACTTGAGTGTCCAGTATTCGCGCATTTGTGTCCCTTGCCTCCGGAGCAACGTAACAGTTCTTATATTGTGAGCATCCAGTAAAAAGATCATCTGCAGTGACACAAAACAACCCAGTCTGTGTGTTATTGCCACTCCTCCGTAGGGATTATCCAGTGATAACAATCTGGCACTGTCGCAGCCAGCAGCAATCCCCTTGACCCAACTGAGTGATTTTGCACAGCGTGTGACCGGATGGATTCCTTTCTGTCCCCACAACAGGAATGGGACAGAAAGCAGTATGGGAATTAGAAGGGGAAGTAGGGATTCCAGGTCCACATTTACTGTTCCACTTCACTGATTGTGGGAGAGTTATTGTTGCTACAAACTGCAGCGGCTGTCAGGAGTGACCGATGCTGGCGAGGCAAGTCTGGGATAATGATGGCAGTAACTGAAGGGCAGCACTGACAAAACCGAGTAAACACCAAGAACAATGACTTTGACATCGTTCAGCTGAAAGCAAAGGTCCCCATCCTGATGTACACTGCTCAAAAAAATTATAGGAACACTTAGAAAACAGATCAGATCTCAGTGAGGAATAAGATAAGGCCAGATATCATTACTGATATGTGTTAGGAATGAAAAGACAGCACATCATTTAATGCAAATGATTCTGATCAACCAACATCATCCTAAAATTCTAAGTGAAAAGATGTTGTGGTAGGCTAGTCTGTTTTGCTGGTTCATTCCATTGCAGCAACTTAAAAAGGTACTCAGTAGTTTGTGTGCTTGCACCACAACGTTGGGGCATGCTCCTGATGAGATGACTAATGGTGTCCTGTGGGATCTCCTTCCAGATCTGGACCAGGGCATCACTGAGCTCCTGGACAGTTTGAGGTTTCACCTGTGGCCTTGGACGGACTGAAACATAATGTCCCAGAGGTGTTCATTTGGTTTTAGGTCAGTCGAGCGTTGGGGCCATTTGATGGTATCAGTTCCTTTAATCCTCCAGGAACTGCCTGCATACTCTGCACCAGAAGGAACCCAGGGCCCACTAGGCTGTAGAGGTCCGTGCGTCCCTCCATGGATATGCCTCCCCAGTCCATCACTGACCCACCACTGAACCAGTCATGATGAACGATGTTACAGGCAGCATAATGTTCTCCAAGGCTCTCCATACCTTTTCACATGTGTAAAGCCATTCCGATATTCAATGGCAAATGCCAATCATGCTCCATGATGCTGGGCAGCGACCACAAGGCCACTAGAGGACATCAGGCCCTTAGGCCTCCTTCTCAATTCACCTTCTGAATTATTAAAAACATTAGTGTTATTATAAATCATAAAAATAATGCTTTTAAAAGACTAAAAAAGGAAAATAATCCACAATATGAGAAGAGGGGAAGCCTTCTCCAGTCCTAGGAGAGGAAACACACACTGGGTTAAGTACACACATTGTGCTCACACACCCACAGGACTATAGATGCTCTTTCCCCCAGGAGTTGGGCAGCCTGTCTGTCACTCTACATCCACTGCACTGGAGTGAGCACATGCATAAAAGATCCAGTCTCATGACAAACAGGAGAGTTTTGAACTGGCAGCCAAGGGCCACTGGCTGCACTTCCTGCCTCTGCGCATATGTTTTGTTAGGTGCTTTTTCTAATTATACTTTGTGTAATCCTCTCCACTACATTGTGTAGTGCATGTGTGCAACCGTTTCTCTGTGTGAGCACAGAAAAATGTGTGTGTGTGCGCTCTGGTTTTGTAGAAGAGTTCACATAAAGCTGCTGAGGCCCTGTGTAAGTGCCAGTGTGTCTGAGTGGGAAAATCCCAACACAATGGGCAACAGGACCTGGACTAGACTTCAAATCTGTCAACACTAAAACAGACATGAGTGTGTTTATATCAACGTGTATGAGGATAGAGTAATTATTTTGCAATCAATCAGTGGTTGAGGGCAAAAAATGTGCTTTTATTTATGTGATTTATTAGACTATCAATGGACAAGTATGATGCTTCACTTTGTCTTTGCATGCAAGTGTATGTTCCACCTTACCTGCTATACAGTGGACTAAAAACAAGGCACGGAAGTGTATTTGCAAACCTTGCAAGCCAAGTCTTTTGTCCTGTCTCCCTCCCCTCACCCCCAACTGTTCGTGGCAGGTGGATGCCCCTCGCTCAACCTGGTTCTGCCGGAGCTTTCGTCCTGTTAAAAGGGAGTTTTTCCTTGCCACTATCATCAAGTGATAAAATGCCTTAAGGTTACTGTTGTTGGTATTTGGTGCTATATAACTAAAACTAAATTAAATTGAACTGAAAATGAATTAAGCGCTACAGTGTGCATCGAAATGACAATTATCAAACAAGACCGGAATTGTTTTGTCGCATTGTGGGTACTGCTCAAAAGCTATATAAATGTACATGATTAAGAACATACAAAATGAGAGTTCCTTGGTCTTTTCTTTAATTTAGGCGCACTCAGTGCTGCAGATATATACATAAAACCAAAATAGCAGTGATTTACATGTCAAATCACTAGCGTCTGAACAGATGGTGCCAATATGGGCTGGTCACAGTATCACAGCACCAACTGTGCGTGAGATGGGCTTCATGCTTTCTGAGCTTTAACGTCACTGGTGTTTACTGTGTGTGTGTGTGTGTGTGTGTGTGTGTGTGTGTGTGTGTGTGTGTGTGTGTGGCCTACTCATGAGTTGTCAGTGTGTGCCTATCACAGGACACCTGCAGTTACTACGATAGGATCAGATCCTTTTTGGGGCCCTTCTGGGTATACGTGTCTCCTTGTGAGTGCATGTATGCTCAGCTTAACAGATGTTCCCCGTCTATCTGTCCATCTCATCAGGTAAGACAGCAAATATGTGCTGGTTTCAGCCCATCCCCACTTGGGTTGTTATGCTGCAGCCTGTTACTGTAAGTCACCTTCAGGTAAAGTAAACAGCAGTGCCCTGTCCTGCCTCAAAGATTCACAGCCTGGATGGCCTGAGGGAATGAGGAAGAATATATTGCACAATCGCTCACCACAGCTTACAATGTGCTGCAATAACCTGTGCACATCAATTCCACAAAGATGCATTGGTGATTTTATTGTACGCTAATAAATAAACATGTATATAAGCATATATGTTTAAATATATGCTGAGTAAAAACAGTGCCACAAAGCTGATTATCCATGAAATCCATCTACTATGACCTTGAATGCCTTTTATAACAGCCTCGAGGTTACAGTGGCTGGTGAGTGATAAGTAAGTATGCGAATTTATTCCCAAGAAAGGCCCAATTTGGGCAGTTTAAACGAATGAGTAACACTTTCCCCCCTTTAGGCAAGGTGCTCTGCCCGCAGCTGCCTTCAACAGCAAACAGAATAACGGCTGTGGTCGTACTGGGCAGCTCCTTAAGTGTTAATGTGTGTCACTGACTGAATGAGAATAGCACATGTTTTCAGCAAAAACAGCCCTGTGTAGAGGTTAGAAAAATGAAAAAGAAAAAAAAGTAATTAAAGTCTCAAAACCTACAATTAAATGAAACTTGAGTAAATGGTGGACAAAACCTCTCAAATGGTTACACTTAAGTTTTCCTTTCCTTTCTTTTCTTTTTTTGACCAAGTAATACAACAAAAGCCTCAATCAAAGAGGCTTTGATATAATATTAATGAGGATCATGACTCACATGGTTCACTGTCTCTGGCTCCCAGCTGTTTGTGCGTGCACTTGTGTGTGCTCGTGTGTGCCTATTCTGGCTGGTACTATTTGCCTCCCTGTTTTCCTCCCTTCCAAAAGATTAATCACCCAGATGTTTCCTTGTTTTGCTGTTGGCTCTTTCTCACATTATATATCAAACAGAAACATCTCTCTCACTCTCTCTCTCTTGCTTCACCTCCCTCGTTCCCTCCCCAGCCATGAGGCAATGTGTTTTTCGTTAATGGTCGTGTAGTGAGTGGAGGCGTACCAGCAAGTGTAGGATTTCTTTTCCACTTACAGTTTGATTTCAAACAGACGTGTCTAATTAAATTACGGTGCATTTGGGAAGATTTGTCCTTTTCAAGGAGTTGGAGAGCAGAGCAGAGAGACGGCTTGGCTGTCACTCCCCTGCAGCATACGCCTTTATTCTGCAAAAACAAAACCCTCATTTTACCATCTGCTTCACAGGTGTCTGGTTACGTGTACTAATTGGAGGTCAGGTGAATATGGTGGCTCTGGCAACTGAAGTATCACTCACAGTGGGTATGCTTTACTGTAATTCTGTACATGCATTCCTCATCGCCTAACTTTAAGCATGTTAACAATGGGTCCACTTTTTCAGTTCATTTAATACAATCCTTTAAATGCCCATTTGTATGCATTCGAATGGGCATTCAAAGGAGAGCATCGTGGCCCTCCCTCCTACAGCACATTGTTAAATATAACAGATGAAATCAGTGTTTCCTGCACCGCGGGATGATCTCCACTGGCGCGTAACAGAGCCACTGCAGGTGGGGCATCGACAACCAGCGAGTGAGAGAAAGTTGAATGAATATGATTTAAGTGGTGAAAAATAATCAAATGAGGGTTTTCTGATCCAAACCTGCTGCCCTTTATTTCAACTTGGATCTTTGTTTTTTATTATTATTGATTGATACATAGTTGGAGAGTGGGACGAGAACTACTGCTATAATTTTTTTTTTTTTTAATGCAAATCGCCAGATTAAATGCACAGTACTCCTGCACTCTAACTCGGTCGAAGTTAATATAAAGTTACAGCAGCCGCAATTACAAAGCATTATGTAGGACAATTGCAGGGACAATTAATTTCTACTGAAGAATTATTTTTGAATCCATTAATTTTGTTTGGGGTTTTTTGGATTGCGACAGACTTTTAAAGTTGAAACACAGGCACTCATAGGCACTGTATCGATTTGTTGACTGGCTCATAAAAACAGACTGCATGCCTCTGCCAAGGCTGAAAATTCACTCCACACCATGGGGTTGAGTTTCTGGATCCAGAAGCATCTGGATCTGGATTCGTTTGTGATATTCCTTGAGAACATAAGATGATTTATTTTAATTTGGAACCTATTTGTAAAGATGTAAAGAGAAGGTCGACTCCCAAAAGATAATCACTTTTAGTCAATCAGACTTCACCTCTGAAGAAAAGGTTCATTGAGATCTGTTTTTTTTTTTTAATCCTGTGAACCAATAGAAAAAACTGAAACAACTCCATAACTGTTTTTTGGGGGGTTTTCAGCAACATTATGTCACCAGTGATGTCGTGTAAGTTATATGAAGGTGCATTTTTCATTTTGCACAAGAGGTGACTTTTCCTTCCAATGTAGGTTTGGGCTTACCTACACTCATATAACACGCATTCATTCTTCAACTACCAATAAACCTCAAGAGCAAGTTACAGAACTGAGGACATATAAAAATGTCCTCATTTTTTCAAGCTGTCTTCACTAAAAGAAAGTTCAGTAAAAACCACAGATGGGCACGCAACAGCACACAAACGCACACAAACAGGTGTAACTCAATCCTGTAATCCAATCCCGACCCCCTGATGCATAAGTCAGTCCTGTAACACTACCCAAACCTATGCCAGTGCAACACATGACACATACGCACACACACACATTACCAAAACACACACTGTTCATACGGCTAGTTAGCCTGCAGCATATGTAGGGCTGGTGCTGTGAAGGGAACAAGCTTCTTTCCTATGCAGCCACTGGCCATATGGTGGCCAGTGGCTGGCCTTGGTAATTGATGGTATCTGTCGGTCTGTCCGCGGAGAGGGGCCCTGGGGCCCCGAGATGGCCAACTTAAAACATACAGAGATCCAGCATGGCGGTGGAGGGGGGGAGATGCTAGTGTTTCAGCCCTTCTCCTCTATTCATCCATTCATCTATACAAAGAATTAACTCCCCCAACTCCCACACCGCACACCACAATTGTGCTCGGGTTTTCTGATAAAGGCCTCCACTCGCTCTCTCTCTCTCACTCTGTCTCTCTCTCTCTCTCTGGTTGGCCCAGACCTCCCGTCTTTGAGTTAGAGTAAGGGGCTTCAAAGCCCCCTCGACTGGGCTCAGTCTAGGTGCCTCGTTCTGTTCTCCATGCCCTCCTCCACTGCTCTGCTGCTCCTAAGGTAACACCCAGAATGGGCTCTTTGATTGGTGTACAGTCAGCCAGATGGCACCCATTGATTGCATGGTGTTCACTGGGTACTGACAGACTGAGACTGGGAGACAACACTGGCAAGGTGCTGGTCTATCGCTCACAAAACTCACACACACAAAAAAGAAGAAAATATGAGGCTGAAGCCTTTGTGTCCCTCTTTATGTTTTTCCACATAATATATGTGACACTCCTGGTAATTCATAGACATACAGTATATGAGAATGCAGGCTGTTTATGATTTTCTCCTAATCCCGCCATACATGGCCTAACTAAAAAAAAAATCACATACAGCTAGCTCCATTTTCTCAGGGTCTGATGACCCTTACACATCTGCGTGTGACTATTTTCACAGCGTATGCTCGCTATACCCCACCTCCCCATCACCAGGGGTGAAACGGACGTACACAGGATGGGATGAGTGTGAAAGCGTGGGAGAGAGAGGAGAGGAGCAGGGCTTGTTCCCACAGGCCTGACTCATGGTTCTACACTTCCAACAAAGACCTCTGCAGCAGGGCACGGCACCCTAGCGTGTGAAGCAGACGGATGCACAAACACACATGAAAACAAATGCAACACATCCATGTGGACATTATCTAACACGCTTTCACAGCGTACCGTGCTTAAAGAGTTATGGTAAGTACAATATTTTTGCAGCTTTGTAAATTAATTTATAACTTCACAATACTACAGAGACTTGGGCTGAGAAAACAGGAGAAAGCAGATATTATGCATTAATTCTAACACTGTTCTAACAGCAAACATGAGGCGCAAAGTCACCATGAAATAACGTCTTGATTTTTGATTATTCATGTTCAAAATTGTGGTGTGTTGTGAGCCTGTCAACCCATCCACACGCATGCAAATACATCTCACTCTTGGCTCATTTAAATGCTCCAAAGTTTTTATGGCGCCAAGAACAATGCAAAGTTTTATGCACTCGGACATGAACTTGCGGGATCCTGGTGATGAACTTAGAACTTCAAAAGCTTTGCAGATTGAACCCACTGAAAGGACAGGCGTATATGATGTAACGTCTCAAGCCATCTAGTAAAATGAACATCAATGGATGATGCATTAGAAGCTGATCCCAAATCCAGTGCGTGGGAAGCTGAAAGCCAGATGACACTCATTTTAATATCTAAGCATTTCATTCCCACTTCAGCACCATTGGAGCGGCCACAGTGTTTAATCATTTCCTCTGAATTCTTTGAACTGTGTTCAGTTCCAAAATAAAAATACTTAAAAGCTAGCTAAAAAAAAGAGTTGTTATTGGTTCTTAAAATAAAAATAAAGGGCACCATCATTTTTATCATTGTTTTGGATGTGAGGTCGGTGAGGTCACAGCATCGAAATATATTTCTCCTGCTTTACAGAGAAGAAGTCCCATTCTGGCAAACACTGACAACACCACTGTACTGATACGGCCAATAGATTAGCATTTAGCAAATGCAATCACAATGACACAACTGTTGCCCAGGAGTGCAACTTTCTGCCTATGAGTTCTTACCATACCACATGGTGAATTTTCACTTATTTTAAAGAAAGTCTAGCTGTTAATTTGACCACAGTCGGCAGCAGCCGAAAGCACAAGCAATCCATTAAAACTTTTTTAAATTATCCATAATTTTCCCTTTACTTTTATTATTAGTTTTAGTTACATTTTTAATGTTTGTTATTTGCTATTTTATGGGAGTTTTTTGGGTGTGCTTTACATTTTTTGTAAGGTTGTGTAATGATATTCATAGTCTGACGTACCAAACTTGTATGAAACATTAATGTGTTTAATAAATAGGCATAAATGGAGTCATGCACTGTGCGAGCTGTTGAGTTAGTTCTTCTTTTTTCGTTTTTGGTGATAAAAAAACGGAATAATAATAATATTATTATAATATTAAAAATTTTGCACATTTATGCTTTTACATTCTCATTCTACGAGTACAGGCTTGTTTTCTGACTTGGCCTGAAGGAGGCATTATATGCGCTTTTAGACAAACAGGCAAGTGTTAGTGATGCTGTAGGGTTTAAATCTATATCACAGATTATGTATCTCTTACAAAATGGGCATAGTATTGCAATATCCATACCAGTAACAGTCAGCCAACCATACCATGGCCTGATGAACCTCTGGACTGACATCAGTTTTCATTCTAATTTTGCAGAAATCTGATACGGTCCATTTGGCAGCCGACATACACATTACAGACAACAAGTCTCCTTTGGGTTTTTCTTTCTTTCTTTCTTTCTTTTCTTCCATATGGCACCAAAGCAGCTCTGTTTGTCATTCTTCTTTTATTTATTGTATTTAGTGCTGCCTATAAAAGCCCCCGGCTCCTCCCATGTCTTTCCCCCCGTACATTACAGGTCTGTCTGTGGTCTGGGCAAACAATGATGACTATAGTGAAAAGCTGCCTGCTTGGTTGAATGGCTGGTCTTATCTGCAGTATGCAGGCCACGGGATGGCAGCAGCACATGTGCTGATGACAGCCTCACACTGGACAGTTTCTGGCGCAATACAATACCTTCCAGTGTACACCTGTCGCCTAGTTAGGCGTCTACAATGTCTAGACTAATCCAAAATAAGAAGCAGGACGCTCTCGGAGCATGCATGAGTTATTTTACAGTCCAGTTTTTAGGCAGGAGATGTCGACACCCTATAAGAACACCATCGCATCTGCCACAGTGAGATTTAGCATCGCTGACTTTGGAGATGTAGCGGACAACGTCAGCCACCCGCCCTCGTACTCCCACCCACCCCTCACAACTTAGCCACTGCCTTTGTTCAACCACTGTTTGCCCTGAGCTGCCCCGGCCCAGAACTGTTTGCTCTTTGGGGATGGAGAGAGTGATAAAGGAATGGAGGGAGATGGAGAGACTTGGAGAGGCGACGAGGCTCTCGATTTGTATAAGGTCTCTGGCACCATTCAAGATTTCAGGCTTTGACAAATGGAGGCAATAAAGGGGCGAGGCCTGGCAGGGGCTCAATTAACCACTAGTGGGGCTGGAGAAGAGGGGGACATGGACCAAGAACCTCGCCTCTATAGAGAGGGAACAAGTAAACTGCAGGGAGGGGGAAGGTCTGGCAATTTGTTCAGCTGTCTGTCTGTCTGTCTCACTGTCTTTCCATCTTTCATTTGGATGTGTTGACTTAGCTTTTGCACTTGAGGGGCAACTTGAATTTGTCTTACTGTGTCCTCACAATCACAGATATAGAAAAAGGTAAACGGGTTATATTTTAAAGAAACCTGAAGATCAAGTGGAACTTGTTAACACACTGTTCAGTCTTTTTTACTAACCACTTCTTCATGCTCGTGTTTAATGGATTGTTGCAATGCTGCAAATGAACAAGGAATAACTCTTCAAAGCTAATCTAAAATTAACCTGGAAAAAACAATTGTTCACCCTAAAGCATCTGCCGTTCTATCCCAACACTACTTCAGCCAAGCGTACATGAATATGCTAGTGTAAACAGACCGTTACTTATGCAGAGCCAAAAAGCCAACAGTGCTTATTTAGGGGACAAGTTCACAATCTCTGTAGCGCTGCGATCCATTCTCAGTGACAGTCATTTGTGTACCTTACACTCTCAGCACCAGCTAGCTACCACCATTCAAATTCAAATTGAAACCTAGTGGGGGACAATGGTTGGGGATTCGCTGAGAGCAATTAGTAGTGGACTCCTCCAGTGTCTGGCCCAAAGACTTTCAGCCCTGTGGTTCCATCATGCAGAGGCACTGACCCCTTTCAGATGCAGGAAAGGAAGAAGAGAAAGAGGGTACTGAATAAAGAGAGCTGCCTAGTGGCACTGAAAAGAGACGAGGGGAGTGAACTGGCAGAGTTGGGACTGTGTGTTGGTTTTCCTCTCCCTGCATTACACTAACAGACATGAGCTGGAGTGTGATGGAGGGCGTATGGCTGTTGTGTCAACAGGAAATGCACCAAAGACGATATTACCGTTAAGCAATGTCATATCAGGCCAACATAAGGGTGCACTAAAGGGACAATAAATTTAACAATAGCCCTAAATATACTGGAAGTCCTTCAAAATCTGTGAATTTTTTACTTGTATCAAAAATGATTTTTTTTTAAAAACTAAAAAACAAAGCCGACTGTCTTAATTACAACTCACAGAAGAGCTGTTTAATGTGGCAAACTCTTCCTGCCTTTGAGAGATCTGCAAAGATGGTGCAACCCACTTATCTTCACAGCTGGAGACACACACACACACACACATATATATACGTATATATATATAATGCACACAGACACAGACAGGTAGAAACATATATAAACACAACACGAAACAGACCGCAGATTATGAGTACATGCAGCACGACATGAACACAGACAGAACCACATCCAAGACACAGAAGAGAGAAACGAGAAGAAGAAAAAAAGCTACCAGTGAAGGAAACACTGAATGAAAACAGATAAGGTGAGTGTTGTGAACATATAAAAAGAGAGAGAGAGTGGAAAGACGTCAAGCGTTTAAAGTAAAACAGCTGCGAAGGGCCACCTGTTGATGCCGGTGGCAGCTGGGTACATTTTTTTTTTAATCTCTCGCTGGTTCAGGAGCGGATGAAAGACGCGAAGCAGTTCGCCGAACATCAAACAATGCACAGAGAATGAACCCACCTGATGACAAAGAAAGTGTAATTGGTTTATATGTTAAGTGATGAGAATGTAACAACTGATACCAGACACACCGCTGCAGACACCAAATGCCTTCTGCAAATCCTCAGGCCATGCATATGTAAGTGTGTGCTTTTGTGTGTGTGTGCGGAAGACGGAGCGTTTCTGCGTGAGACTGAAATTGTTTTCCACTCTCTGTGACTGACAGCAGGTCCACCCTGCCGCCACATGGATGTGGAATGTTTACACAGTATGAACACCGGTGGTGACCCGACACCCAAGCACGAGTGTTTTATCTTTTCCAAAACCAGTGGAAATAAAACAAGAGTATTTTCTTCACTGGCAACTGCTGTGTGTGTGTGTGTGTGTGTGTGTGTGTGTGTGTGTGTGTGTG
>NW_005187428.1:4119291-4130470 GCF_000239375.1 Pundamilia nyererei | reverse complement strand
GTGTGTCTCATGTTGTCTTTCATGTCGCAGATAGCAATTAGGGCCTGTTTCTATCCAAACTCACTGCAGGCGTTTAAATCTAAATGTGTCAGTTTTCCAGTATTTCATTGTTGTTGTTTCAGATTCACATTTTTTAAAAGTTTGATTTCTTTTGTTGTCACTTTATAGGTTACCGAATAAAACAATTTTGTTTTTTTTTTAATGTCCTATAAGGACATACAGTTCATTCCAATCGCATCTCTAATTATTCCACAGTTGGTTATTTCATTTTACCCATTTCTTAAGTGCTTTTAACTCTACTGTTGTCTCTTTTTGTTTTTTATGCTTTTCTTTTCTTTTCTTTTCTGTTTCTTTCAATTTCACTGTTTCATGCTATGAATCGTTTTGTTACTCCAGTCTGTGAAAAGCTCTAAATAAAGAAATTCAGCTCTGAGGAAGCGAGTCTTTAACGCTGTTTGTCTTCATGTAACTCTTGGTGTTTACTTACCCTTTCTATCCAATATATAAGCAGTGGGGACAGACTAACATGTTTTATATATTTCTTTATAATGTCACATGTGACCTGCAGCCTTTATGTCTCTGCAGCTATCATGAGGCTCTTCAGCTGCATCTCTACCCTCCAGTGAGGTCAAACGCAGGTCGTGGCTCTAAAGGGCTGAACTCCTGACACCCATCCCAGAGAGTGACACAGGTCATTGTGCAGCAACAGATAGCAGACGCAATGAGTCCAAGTCTGAGTCCAATGAGGTGTTTTTCTTTTTTGGCCATGCTGGCAGCTTGAAGGGATTCTCCTTTGGTTGTCTAGTGATGCCATAATCACACAGGCGTGTCACCACTTCACTGAATTTTGGCCAAATTTCATATCAGTGCAAAGGAGGTTTGAGAAGAGTTTCCTAGAACACTTTGGGAGATGATGGAACTTTTAAAGATGGAATTTGTGTAGAGAAAAACCGACTGATTCAGCCTCTGCTGAATGCATCACTGCAGTGTGGAGCTACTCCACTTCCCTTTCTCTCTCTACTATTTTTCCAAAACAGCACTAAGCCCACTTGAGGATACTTGAGGTTTGCAAGCCTCAAATTTTGGCAGTGGCTAGGAAAAAAGTTGGATGTCCGCCAAAGACAATATTTTTGATAAAAGAACATAGTACAAACCATCTATACTTATTACATTTCTATTTGATTTTCTGTCATTCAGCTCCCGAGTGAGCACCACTTATATGGGTATCAAGTTATAGCTATTGTTTTATTGTGCGCTAAATCAACAAGAAGGTCTTATCCAAAAAATGTGCAAACGCTTTTTCTCTTCTCAGCCGGAGCACTATACTATTTCAACGAATCCTAAAACACAGTGGTTTTACATTTCGTGCTTAATCTCAATAAGGTCAGTCAGCAAATGTGATAATAACAAGTATGCCCTTATAACATATATAGCTTACACCACTTTGCCTCGGAGACCACAAATTGCACACGATGTTTAAAATACTGGGATTTAAACAAAATCCTTGGAGCGAGCTTCCATAAAGTTTGCACAACAGTAAATATTTAGACTTTGGCCAATTATTTATTTCAGAGATTTGACAATCAAAAACTGCAGCAGAAATGAGAGCCAAGTTCAAGAAGGATAAGAGCTTGGCATTCTTTATATGATAAGAAAGATGTGCAGTTGATAGACCTTGTTTCTGAAAACAGCTTAGGTTATACAGGTTTTGCCTTCTCAGTTTGGTGGGATGTCAAAGCGGATGTGCGACTACCAGAGGAACAAGACATAAACATAAAAAGGCCTTTTCCAGTGTTGATGTTACTTTGGGTTAATAAAATGCTACTCATCAGATGAAATACATTTTAAAGCATTCTACCTTTTAGAAAATATGCAATATGCAAGCACAAATCCTGTAGGTCATGACAACTACAGCCGGATTGATCTATGCCAGATAGTATTAGCTGATATTCTCTGATATATTGGTGTTGGCATTTATAACAGCTGATAAATGAAAATGTACAAAGTAAAGAGACGAGATAAACACCCGTCAACCATTTGTTATAAGTGTCGATGTTTCATATTCTGTTGACCAGTGGGCACTTTGCAACTTCTCTTTCCTGTGCAAGGTTTTATATATGGTAGATAGAATCAATCAGTCAATATATACATCCATGCTCTTCTGCTTATCCCTCTCAGGGTATACAAATATACTATCCCAGCTACCATTAGGCGAGAGGCAGGGTACACCCTGTACAGGTCACCAATCTGACGCAGGGCTAACAAACAAACATTCACACTCACATTCACATCTATGTAATTCGCACCCGGGTAATTTAGAATCATCAATTAACCTAACCCCACTAACTGATGTCTTTGGACTGTGAGAGGAAGCCAGAGTACCCAAACAGAACCCACGCAGACCAGTGTTGGTCAAGTTACTTGAAAAAAGTAATCAGTAACTAATTACTGATTACTTCCCCAAAAAGTAATCCCATTACTTTACTGATTACTTATTTTCAAAAGTAATTAATTACTTAGTTACTTAGTTACATTTTAAAAACACGATTTACAACCTGAATAGGTGATAAAGCGATAGATCTTTCAGCCCAATTCTACTTTTTCTGCATAATCCATCATACAAAATGTAATCAAATGGAAAAGTCTCTTTTTTTAAACTTGTTTTATCAGTTTTAATCTTTTAACTTTATGCATCAAGCAAAAATTTAATTTTTGCAATGCAAATGCAACATTCTCTGACTTGAATAAATTAGTTTAACATTTAAACCTATTTTCTGCACATTCCAGCCCATAAAATAACATATTTTTTGTGTTTACACTCAGTCTTTCAAATAGATGCAAGTAAAACACAGCAGAAAATAAATAAAGTCAAAGACTCAGCGGTCCTGTTGCTCTATTTTCACCTGTAAAGCAGGACTGCGGTAGGCGGAGGTTTACCCTGGTGCAGGTGTGCCGCGGTCAGTTGAAGAATCCGCGAGTTTCTCT
This sequence comes from Pundamilia nyererei, assembly GCF_000239375.1. Classification (NCBI taxonomy): domain Eukaryota; kingdom Metazoa; phylum Chordata; class Actinopteri; order Cichliformes; family Cichlidae; genus Pundamilia; species Pundamilia nyererei. The sequence goes on along the minus strand of NW_005187428.1, from coordinate 4,127,485 downwards.
GTGAATTTCCCATTACGTCGTTGCGCACTCGGTGCTTGCTTGGAAGTTTAGGGGTTTTTTCGCTGTAAAAAGAAGTTTTCTTCCCACGCACGATGGACGCTAATGTTTTTGTCACTTTTTATGGAATCAAACTCAAAGTAAGGTCAGTACTTCCACGCTTTAAACGCTGCACGCTCATACTCTCTCCCACAATCGATATGTGATCCATTGTTGATCTGCACACAGCTGTTGTCACCAACGGCGCACTCGCTAATGTCACTGTCGTGAGACATTCTCGCAAAAAAAATCACGGTTTTAGTAACGCAGTAACGCAGCGTTCCTACGGGAAAGTAACGGTAATCTAATTACCGATTTTGCAATAGTAATCCCTTACTTTACTCGTTACTTGAAAAAAGTAATCAGATTACAGTAACGCGTTACAAGTAACGCCTTACAAGTTACGCGTTACAAGTTACGCGTTACTGCCCATCTCTGGCGCAGACACATGCAAAACATGCAAACTTGACTTAGAAAAGCTCCGCCCAGATGGTGGACTCAATATACCTGATTTTTACATCAACAAATATAGTTGTGTTAGCATCTGTCTTAAAAATGCTTTAATGGTTGAACTTTAATGACCGGCATCCAGATATTGTGCGCATTTTCATTTCATTTAAGGAATTTCAGTATGTGCAGGAAGAGGCCTTTTACACAGGAAAAAGAGTTAGCGTGACAATGCCGATCAAATGCTGACAACCTAAAGTCCTGTAAGAGCACAACTCGCCATGTTTGATTTCAGTGAACACTACAATATCAACATTCAAGCAATAAGCCACTAAGTGTCTAATGTACACTGGGACATCAGCTTATATTTGCACAGTGTCAATGCAGAGTGTCTTAAATAGTGAATAAAAATATATACAAATGCTGTAAATGAATACAGTACAACTACTCACGAGTAATACAAATTGCAATACAGCAACAATATGTAGCTTGAATGTGACAATGACATTTATGAGCTACTGTAGTCTTTTAAGGCTGCTGTATTCAACTGTGCTACCAGCAAAACTTGATGTAATTTCATTCTCATACACAGATGCTCAATTTTATACTACAAATATTTCAGCTTGGTTTTGTTGTTGAGTCATTAAGGGTTTAAAAAAAGCTTCTACCTCATCAAAAAAGGACTGAACAGTCTGCACGTCCACATGTGTCACAGCTGAGCTTTTGCAAAGCTCGCCCACAGAAGTGCAGAGCTAGAGAAGCAGCAGGTGTGAACGCCTCTGGGCTTGTCAGACAAGTTTACACACACGTGCGCAGACACACACACACGTGCACACCACTTGGACAGTATTTCAGCTTGTTGGCGTGCTTATAATCACCACCCCTTCCTCTCAGTTGCACCTCACTCTTTATCAAAAAACCCTGAGGCCAAACCAGGTGGCTGCTGCAAGGAAAGAAAAAAAAAAAAGAAGAAGAAACTCCACCCCCTCCCCACCTCACACAAAAACGCATACTAACACACACTTACACAGAATTCATCACTTTTGCCAGAGAGGAGGCCTGCCCAGCCCAGCTGTGGCTCTTGCCTTTACCATCTAATAACCATGACCTTCACGCTCTGCCTGTCAAACCTTTATTACTGGCTGCCACAGGGAAGGCAGAGGGAGGCAGAAAGAAAGAAAGTCAGAGAGAAAAGCAATAAAAGGCCGCAGATGGGTGTGGGACAACACAGCTGACAAACAGAGAAACACAGAGCTTTTCACATACGTCATTGCTGCTGATGACTTCAGTGACCTGAGATTGGCTGACAGATGTCTGCGCCTTCAGAGATGCAAAATGTCAACAGATGATTTTTGCAGTCATAGATCTGCAAAGTTCGAATCTCTGATATTGTCCAGCCTTGTAAAGCCTGTGAATTTGTATACTCGAGGGGCCGTGTGTGTGTGTGTGTGTGTGTGTGTGTTTGCGCGTGCGAGAGAGACTGTCAGCTCACATCCTAAATCAACACACACTGAGCCTTTGCTGACAGACTAAAAATAATATCTAGGTTACAATGCTGTGCCAAGCTCCAAACACAACAAAGTCTCAGGAAGCAGCCTTTTCAGCATGTTGCTATAGTTACTGACCACATGTGCAAGTCAGATAGGGGTGAGTGGTCAAGCTAGCAGTCAGCCTGCGTTGTCTCCCGGACTATAATAGGCCTAAAATATAACCTTCATTTAACTAGGCCCAGATGTGTTGGAGATAGTGGGTTTGCGCTCACAGGTCATGCTAAGGCCATCTGATGAGTCCGGCACAAACCTCATATAACTTCAACAAAGGAGTGGAACAAGCTGATTAAGGGGTTTTCGGGGGTTTTTTCAATTATGGCACAGGAGGGAGACAAAGAAGACAGCGGGGGGTGGCGCTGCAGGGAATCAGAATATTTTATCAGAAACAAATACAGCGTACAAAATTGGCCAAGAACACAGTGTGCAGCCCTGCGCCCTTATACAGATACATTATGTTAGAAATGGCAGTGCACAGGAAAACTGCTTTGTGGTTACATAATTGTTTTAAAAAGTGGCAAAAAGTATTTTGACCCTTTACTTAAATAAAAGTCATAATCCAATTTTTTTTTAAAAATACTACAACAGTTTTATCACCAAATAAGGAAGTAGTAAAAAGTAAAGTATTTCTGCTCACTATGCACAGTGAGGTGTGAACGATCAGAGTGCTCAGTATAAATGGATTAATGTTTATATCACCTTAACATGGTCACCTCTCCCTAAGCCTGGTTCTGTCGGTGGCTTCTTCCTGTTAAAAGGAAGTTTCACAGGTACATAAACTGTGAAACAATAAGTAGAGCTTTAAAATAAATGAAATGGCATGCAGGATGAGATTTGTCTGCATAATGTAAAAGCCTTTAGAGAGGCAGTGCATTTTACAGTGATTAAACTGATCAAAAATGTAACATAAAATGTTTTAAACGAGTCCAACAAACTGTCAAAGTAAGGCTAAAAACAGTGGCTGTCATCAGTCAAGGCTGACTTGTTGCATCTGTCTTTTGCCATGTTGTTGTGAATTTCCACCATAGGTGGAAGGAGGAGAGTCATAAATTTAGCTGATGTTTAGAAGGAGCTGAGGTTAACTGAGGATGATCCATCCTCCAGAGGAGGAAAGGATCCTGAGGCAATGTCAACAAACAAACTGCCACTGGAGAGTCGTTCACCATTATCATTTTTCACTGCAGTCAAGCTAATCCTTCAGGAATAGATTACTCCTGCAGAGGCAGCGTTCGCATTATTCTCTCATCATTTATGTACCCTTCAGTCCGCACTCCTCTCCTGTCACAGGATTTACAGAGGAAAATACTTGTGACTGTTAGCTAAAGCTGTTTTCACACGCATGCACTGCAGCCCTGAATTCTCCTCCACATTAACTGGTAAAGTCGCGTGCAGGTCTTTGACATGCCAGCTCCCTCGCACAGAGTCTGTATAATGTCTGACTGTGTCCATGTGAGGACGGAGGCAGTAACGGTCAATTCACAGCGAGCCACTGGGCGCCGTGTGCCCTGATTCAAGGCACGCTCTGCCCAGGAAGCACCCGCACCTAAAGCAAACAGAGTATTTCCATTTGTGAGGAAGGACCTGCTGCATGCATTTAAGGGAAAAAAGGCAAATTTGATTCTGCTGACAATGTCTAGAGTTAGTGTTCAAAAATGGCTTAAATCAAACACTGGCATGTGGCTGCTTATGTGCAGGTCGAACCCTTGAGTGGTTTAGAAAAAACATGAAAAACAAAACAGGATGTAAAACATGCTCTCACAGTTACTACTGGATAATTACTGTATGGCTATACTGGACAACTCCCAAGTGTTGTCCAGCATAGCCGTCAAAAAAAGCATACCTAATGTATGCGTCATCAACTTTTCACAGCTAAACAAACACACAAGCTCTTTAAAAGTGCTCGAGAACAGGAGAGACATGATGGATAAGAGAGAGACTGTGCTGAGTGATACTGCACTGACACTGAAAACGTTTATTATAAATTCTGACATAGGGAGGAAATCTGCAGCTTTCTCATATGGAACGTTCTACTTCATGCACAATCACAACAGGCCTCTAACATAAGTGTGCACTAGATCACACACTTAGCTTCTGTGCTGGCTAGTCAGCTTTTCTAGTGTCAGTGAGTGCTCAATGCAATTCTGTGGTCAGTAAGAATTGAACACATAATAAAAAAGATGTAGAGCAGGAGTGTCAAACATAAGGCCCAGAACTGATCCACCAAAGGGCAACAAAATTTTAGACGTGTAACTGTACTTTCATCATTTTTACAGCTTTTCCTCTTGCTACAGACTTCCCCCATGGCAGTTTATACAACACCAAAGTAAATAAGTAACAGATAAACAGAAAAATAATCATAACAGAAGTTTTTTCACTATTATCTGAAATATAAATATTTTACAGTGGGTTCACAGTAAAAAAAACAACAACAACAACAACAACAAAAGGCATTTTGTCAAATAACCAAACTTTTCCATTTAATAATTATAGGACAGTTTTTGCAATGAGCTAACAGATTTTTTCTGTAATATTACACAATTATTTCTAACAATTTTAGCCCAAATTTAACTTTTTAACTTTTTTTTTTTCTTATTGAATGTTTTTTAACAAGAAATTGATTTTTTTTTCTCCTTTTTTTCTTTATTAAAATACCACAGGGTTTACATGTGTAGCTAAACTCCTTTAACTGACAGAAAGAGCAGTTTCACTGGTCCGGCCCACTTGAGATCAAAGTGGGCTGTGGACGTGGCCCATGATGTAAAATGAGTTTGACATCCCTGATCTAGAGAGACACTTATCTAACTAGAGACTGAAAAAAAGGGTGTTGCTATAGTATTGTACCCTCATACTCTATCCATCATAATGTCACACTCTTTATTATGTACAGCAATATATGACACAAAAACTAAAACACACTTAAAAAGACACGTGGGATTGTATTGCATATAAAAGCTATTGAAAAATGTTCTTGGTCACTGTCATGCAATTAATGCGTCGTCCTCGTGGAGCAAAAGAAAGCCCGCGCGGTGAGCTAAGTGTCAATAGCTTCGGCCTTGAAAACCGCTCTCCTCTCCAGGTGGAGAGTTGAGCCAAGGTTGAGCTTGACTGAAACTTAACAGGTTAGAACACATGGTCTCTTTTTAATGGTTTCGTGCAGCTGCAGAGAAAACAGATTCCACTTGGCAAAATTCAAACTCAAAAATTCCCAGTGGCACATTTACATCGGCTTCGAGCAGAAAACAGCCGTCCGCTAAGTGTTTTTTCTTTCTTTCTTTCTCTGTGAGCTGTTTGACAGAAAATAAAACGGGAAAAGCAGGGGAAAAAAACAACTCAATGCTCTGCAGCAGCATTTGGACTTGTACAAACTCTGGAGATATGTTTACCCCCAAACAATATATTAATTACTGCACTAATCTAAGTGTGCAGCTCTTATTTTTGTAGGTAGATAGAGTCAGCTAGGTGAGTAAGTCAGAAAGCGAGCCAACTGGTCAGGCAGGGGCTCCCCAGCGAGGAGTGCAGCTGTGCTACTGACAGATCAGTGCAGGGCAGCGTGCAGCCGGCCTCTCTAGACCCTGGCACATCAAAGCTCACGGCCCCCATAGCTAGCCCCCCCCCATAGCTCCCCAGCCGGCCACTTCAAAAGGCTTCTGGGTGCATCGCAGATTCCCATCAAAGGGCCTGGATGTAGCATTCACCCACGCAAGCAAACCAGCCAAGGAGATATGATTAAAAGCATATTATTGGGAAAGGCAGGAGGACGGAGAAGAGGTTTAGCAGGAACAGAATGGAGAGGGGGAAAATAAAAAAAGAGCATATCAGGATGAAGAGATCATTCTTTAGTTTTCACAAATATTATCAGTTTCCCTATAATTCTTTTTTTTTCTCCCCCAAGATAAAACAGCTGTTGTCGTTTTTAAGGCCATCAGAGCAAAGAGATGACGGATCTTGACAAAACTGGAGAGCTACCATTTTAGCCTGTCCTCTCTTAGCCCTCAAGGTCACGCCTTAGGTCATTTAATATAAGCCACAGCCAATTCACACCTGAAATTGCCCGGCCTGTAGCAGCGAGTGGCCCTGAATGGTGGCATTGTTGTCCCCATGGGGGGGCTCAGACAGCAGCAAACCACAGCCAGTGATCACAATGGGAGCCCTAAGGCCTGGAATAATTTGACTAAACGCGTGGGATTTGTGAGCGCGGATTATCACCGTTCTGCCACGCAACCAACCAATGAGCCAATCAACCCCCCGCCAATCTGAGCCGTTTAAAGCAGCATTGTTTTCGAGCGAGACCGCAACAATTTGGACTTTTCGTGTTGATAAAGTAGCTGAAAATAAACACCACACTTTTGAAGTATTTTTTTTGTTGTTGTAATGACACGAGTATTTTTGCAATTCTGTTTGCACACGTGACGCTGTCGATATGCCGCTCTTTAACCACCCAAGACATGCATCTCAATTTCCATTCGTTTCATGCCTCGCCCATTGTTGTTTAAAAAGTGTCGGCTGGCGAGGCTGGCGCTGCCGGGCTCCCGTCGCTGCTCACGCTCAGCTCCCAGCCTCCCCGCCTCATTAGAGTAGATGTCCAAAATGTCAGAAGAATGTTTTATGGGCTGTTGAGAAATCACTCTCTTGCACAAGTCACCCAGTGTTCTGTCATGCATGAGGGTGAGGGCGCGCAGAAGATAAGGGGTTTATATTCTTAAAGGTTGGGGTGGAAGGAGCAGAGAGGGGGCAGCCTCCCTTCAGAAGAGCTTAGGGCCCAGTGTGGCGAATTAAACAGAATGCCCAGACAGAATTAGCTCCAAGGCACACTGGGTCCCATTCTGTGAAATTCAACAATTAGACGGATTAAACGTAATAACTCAGCCTGTACTGCCGCAGCTGCATTATGGTTACACCAGCACCCGGGGAGGTTGCTCAGCGCGGGTGTATGTGTGCCACTGAAGGATTTATGCTCATGTATGAAAAGTGACAACTTGGAGAGAGAATGTAATAAACTTTGGGAAAGAGACGTAAACACAATCCCAAACATTTGGAAACTGCCATTTTCATTCCGTGGAGACGGTCAGTTGGCACGCTGCCGTTATTTGGGTTGTGTATTGTGATTGGATGTGATTGGAGTGAGCTGCAAATGTGTTGATGTTAGATTCAGAAAAAGGGGAAGCGTATTAGCGTCCAAGGAGATGTTCCAAAGGTGTTCCGAAAAGGACAACGATAAAGTAAGACAATGGCCTTATGGCCAGAAAGCTGTCAAAGTCACGCTCATTCAGCGCAGTGAAGCCGAAGTCTTCACTTTCCTGAATGGCAGGTTGACTGATTAACTTACTGGCCGGCTGGTTTGTTGACTGACTGGCTTTTTGGGCTGATTCTCTGGCTGACTGCAGCTCCAGCTCACCCACCATGCACCTGTGTGTAAAAGGCCCTTTGTCAACGAGGCCTAATTTGATCTGACGCACCCTACACATGTGGAACAGCTCAGCAGCTCCACACACTCCTACTTATTACACTGTGTGACTCCATGTGTGTGTGTGTGTCAGAAAGAGAAGAGACACAGAGGTAGAGTTAGAGAGAAAGATGTTTGCGGAGAAAGAAGCGAAGCAAAGCAGAGTGCAAAAGCTTTGGTTCACCTCACATAAACTCTGGCCCTCACCACTTCTTCATTCTCTCACAGATCCGGTGCTCTCGTCAGACGCTCTCCCGCAGTCGCAGTACGCACAAGGAAACGGCAACACAAAGACTCACACAGGCAGGAGGGAAAAATAATAATAAGTCATGCTCACGCTTAGGTAAAAGGGTCAATCTGGCTTAGAGGAAACCTTTGCAAGTGCTTCACTAACATTGGAGTTGGGGTGGGGTAATAACAGACAGGTGATCATATGACTTATTATGATATTTGTTTAAAACTATATGATTATCCAACTGCCATTAGCTATTTTTTTATATAGCTACAGCTGGGACTAACAGAGGAATGGGTGTGGTATGAAAACACTTTAGCACAGCCCACCATCTCGTTCTGAGGTGAAACAGAGCCAGCAGAAACACAGCAGCAGCGGGGACAAGACCTGCTGTGTGTAAACGGAGCCAGGTCCAGATCTGCGTGAAATCTGATCGATGGGCAGGCCGGGCCCGAGCAGAGGAGGGATCTGGACTGCTGTCAGTTCTGT
>NW_005187428.1:4064427-4118832 GCF_000239375.1 Pundamilia nyererei | reverse complement strand
TCTCCAATTCACGTTCGCCTCTCTCTCTCCTTCCCCTCTCTGCCTCTCACCCTCCCACAGGTCGGTCCAGTTCTGGCCCTCTCCTGTGTATTTAAAGTAATTGCTCATGGCAGTCAAGGTGTCTGCGTAAGGGCCTGTCATAAGCAATCCCGTGGCATGAGTAGCGGCCTTGTGCATGTACCTAATCCAGTCAAAAGCCAAAGCAAACCAAGCAGACGGACGGGTGTGGGGCTGAATGGGGCTGAATGGGTGGGAGGGTTTGGGGGGTTAGGAAGTTGTTCTGCGGCAAACTGAAGAGAAAAAAATGGGTTACGTTTATTTAATCTTCTCAAAGTGATACGTAAATGTAGTGCAGTCGTTTTTCCTGCGCTTACAGCGATTATACACGTACATATATATACATATATACACGTACGTATGTATGTATAGAGAGAGATGGAGAGAGAGAGAGAGAGAGATAGAGATAGAGATAGAGATAGAGATAGAGAGAGAGAGAGAGAGAGAGAGATAGAGAGAGAGAGATATAGAGATATAGAGAGAGAGATAGAGAGAGAGATATATATAGAGAGAGATAGAGAGAGAGATAGAGAGAGATATATATAGAGAGAGATAGAGATATATATATATAGAGAGAGAGATAGAGAGAGAGATAGAGAGAGAGATAGAGAGAGAGATAGAGAGAGAGATAGAGAGAGAGATAGAGAGATAGAGATAGAGAGATAGAGATAGAGAGAGATAGAGAGAGAGAGAGAGATAGATAGATAACTTTCTGGTTAATACCACTAGACTAATATATTAATGTCTAGCCAAAGTGCAGACACAGGGCTTTCCTAACAACACAACAGTCCTCTGTATTTGCTTTGACACTAAGAGGGGTTGTTTGCTGAAGGCCTTCGACTTACACAGAAATTCCTCACCCACTTGGCCCACCATCACCACCATTTTCACCTCCACCCCAACATCTGCAGTACACTCAATGGGCAACAGAGATAACCAGACAGACAATCAGACAGACAGGAACTAAGGGGCCGAGACCGGAGCGTCGACCCTCTCAGTGGCATGGCGACTCTCGGCAGACACAGCAATAAAAAGATGGAGCCTCGGCCTCTCCAGCCAGACTCGAAGTCCTTAGTGTTTGGGAAACAGGCCCATCAATGTCAAAGCCTTTTATTACTCTGGCTTCCTATTGCTTTTCCCTGCTTGGGGGTGCGTATGAATCTGCTCCCAGTAAAGGCAGTGGGGATGGGTTTATCTTTCATCAGTCATAACCTTGGCAATTAAGAAAGTACACACATGAGGAATGACCTGAGATTTAAGGGGACGGGGTCACGGGTTGTTTTAAGTGGGCTGGAGGAAGGGCTTGTTTTGTATCTCCATTCCTCTCTGCGATGAATAGAAAAGAAAAGAAAACATATCTGTGTTGACAGTGACTCAGAAGTCACCATATGAGTGGGGATAAAAGGCTCTGCATTCACTTCAGGGTTGAGGAATGCCACACAGACCCTGAACATTAATGTGATTGCGTGTAAAAGGTGCACTGAAAATGTCCAAAACCAAACTTGACTTTTGTTTCAACGCTTCGATTTATATACTGGAAAAAATGAATTAACTCATGAACCCGTATGCACGACTGAACTGCACTGACTAAATAATCCGACTTTGCTGGGCCAACTTAGACACTAAACAGTGGATGAAAACTCTTTCCAGATAACAGTGGAAGAGACTGATGATCACTGATGAGTGTTCCATAAACAGTTTTGTTGGATAAAGAATTAATAACAGCATTACGCCTGTTTTCTTTCACAACAAATGAGGACTTGATTGAGATTTCGCAGAACACAAATGACCAACACAAACGCCATTTGTGAAAATTATGCTCATAAAGTCATATTTACTAATAAAATTTCAGCAATAACAATGTTCTCTGCTCTTGTTGAAACAATTTATAGAGCTACTAGAAAGGGGGGCAAAAACACAGGGGAGGATGGAAGAAAATGGAAACTGTTGGTGCTAAACCAAAACTAATTATTTAGCCAGCCCTGAGTCACACATTGTGCCTTTAACTGCAAAATGTGCTTTTTTCCCCTTATACAATGTACAAAAATGCCTCTCTCTATTTATCTAGAATGTGACACAAAGGAATCGCTTGCAGCCAGTTGCACACACATTCGAGTTGGTCTGCTTCCGCAGTCTTACAGATCAAGTGTGGAGAAGTGGGCGGACGCTGCCGGCACTGCCACTTGACAAACAGCTTGTTTTAATGCTCTCGATGTCCCCGTGAGACGAGCCCCTGCCTCCCACCGGCGCACACTTGTCCTTTCCTCGTGAGTCCCAAACACGACGTGAATCAATTTCACCCACCCCTCTGCCTTGCACAGACGTTTTCCTTCACCTCTGCCTCTCTAAAAACGACGCTGAATCAGTTGCATCAAATACCTGTAGGTCGCACCGGACTACAATTATTCTTTAAAATACATCTCTGCAGTTGTTCATTTAAACTGAAGTTAAAAAATATATATTATAAATCGTTTAGGTGGAACCGATGCCCACTGTGGTGTCATTCATAAACAGAAAAGCCTCATCAATGAAAATTTCAAAGCTAACTTGTTGACCTTGTTGAAGCCTGAGAGGGAACAATAGTTTCACAATATGTCCAAAATGTTGAATTACTTTTACCAAGTTATTCAGGGATATAAAGAGTTAAAACACATAGCTTGAGATAACTTGTTTATTCTTATTTGGATTCACGTGATTAGATTTGCCTTTGTGTTCCAATATTATTAAATAAATAATTTTTATGATCCAAATCTCTCCTCAGGAAACTGTCACTGAGTCCAATGATATTGGTCCCGTCACAGAAAGCAATGCATCCTGTTGAGTCAGTTATGAGGTGTGTGTCTGTGTGTGTTTGTGTGACTGTGCTGGGGCAGTGGGTGTGCTGCCTGCTCACTTGTCGTCGACGTCATGAACCCAAAGGGCCTGCAGAAGAATCTGTGCTCCTGTATACAATATCCTGTTTGGACTAAAGCGGCTCTTCTCACTCCTGTGCAGAAAAACACACACACACACACACACTCATACATTCTTAACGCCTCCCCTACCCCAAAACATAGAGCTTTGTTTTCACAGTTTTTCTCCACACACTTTTAACGGCTCTGATCAGCACATCACGTGCGCCTGGTTCCTTGGGTTGTTAATCTAATACAATGAGGTGTTTGTGTTTCTGTGTATGTGTGTTGTTTAGGTGCACAGGTGGGCGAGTGGGTGGACAGACAGCAGGCTAATGTCGTTAATGAGTGACAACAATACGGGCTCTTTGCTTTTACACTTCAGTGTAAATGCGTTTGGGTCGCCAGGAGAGAATCACGATGTGAGCTAAGCTGTGTGTACATGTGTTCGTGAGCACATGTGCAGCAAGAGTTTACACACACACGGACACACTTACAACCTCTCACTGTTCGCACACAGAGTAATAAAGCAATAAAAAGGGCTGCTTTGCATCCAATCTCCCTAGCTATCCATTCATCTAAATACATATCTGCAAAGACGGGCAGTGTGTATCAGCCTGCGTACAGTCATAAAACAACACCAAGGGAGAACCGAGTGAACAGCTCTGTGTGCACGGAGGAACTCCGCTTCCCGTAAAGCAGACGATAAAAGTTACAAATTATGAAAAAGAGGGAAAAGAAGAAAAGAGAAAAAGAAAAAAAACAACCAGCCCAAAGGCAGATACCTCACTTCCCAAAAGAGAGCAATGCATTTCCTGAAACTGACAACTGCTAGTACTTGTACTGAGGCCAAGAGAGAAAATGTGACAGAAACAGGCAGAAGGAAAGAGAGTAAGAGAGACAGTGGGGAGACGGGAGGAGAGCATATGTGTGACTTGAACTACAGTCTGGAAAACAATGTTATGTAAATACTAGAGTTACACACCAAGCAGAGCTTGCAGATTCAGAGAAATGCACAGCACACACTTTGTACATCCAAACAGATAGCACATTATTTTTGATCCGTGCTTTGCTACAACGGAGATAAAAGTGCCCGTTATCAACTCTTTTGGAACTGGCAGACCATACCTATTGTTCACAGGGAAACCGTAGCACAATGTCTGAAGAGGGGAAAACAAACAAACAAACTGAGCAGTACTGGACTGCAGAGAGAATGGCACAGCTCTGATAAAGTAAGGAAACTGTGGTTTTGTCAATCTGCACTTTTATCTGTTTCTCCTGCTCGAAAACAAGAAAAAAAGAGGGAGGGGTGGTGGTGGGACATGGCCATGGTAATAGCAATGATGGTGGTTGGTGGTGTTAATGTGGTGGTTTGGGGGCCACACCCGACTGCGGACACCAAACCCCTAAAAAACGTGGAGGTTTCCACTTGAGCTCAAACCTGTCCCCTCTGCTCTTCCTCACTCTCGGAGGATGAAATTGTTAAATCTACACGAAAACATCAAAACACAGAAAGAGCTCCGAAACCGTAGGCCAGACCATCCAAGGAGGAGTGATGTCGCTACAGTACAGCCTGCTGGTCAATGAGAGGAATTTATTTACCTCCCCGAGTCATAGCTCCCATCCTCCACTCGCCTCTGTACTGCTCACATGTGTTGTTTTTTTTCTTGTTTGCTCTGCTGAGATACTCAGTTTTCTTTCCCTTGGGATTTTTATTCCACATGGGTAAAAAATAAATAAATTATGCACATGCCGTTAAAAAATACAAACCTTTTCTTAAAACACTGTTAATCAGGTCACAGGCTTTGATTACCAGATTTGTTGGCTGCACATCCAAGATGTCAATCTCCTATTAAGATGTAATTTAATTTAAATAAGATGTTATTTGCCAGGTACAGGTACATACTTTATTTTATGTGTCATTACAGTAAGATGCTGCATTTTCTGTAGGACTATTCTAAAATAAATATAAAGTGCAGCAGTGTGCGCTTCTTTTACAGTCTCAATTTAAAAGTTACACATTTTGGGTATTTTTCGTTCTACAATTTAGGAAAAGGCCTTGATTATTTAAACACTAAGTTAAAATTTTTTTATCAGAAATTAAAAAAAAAAAAAAAAGTAAAATGTTTTTATATGTTTTGAGGAATTATTGCATTTAATACTGTATTACTCGTAGTATTTCTGTAATGTATTTGTAAAGTCCTGGCTAAACTAAATCCTGACTTTATTAGTAATTACATTCAAATTGTTCCCAAAACAACCCTCTGTCTATCTTACAGATCTGTTTAGTGTTTGATTACCACGAGTATGTTTTGAGACGCACCCATAACGGTCCACAAAGCCTTACCATAATAACCTACTTTGACAAACGCCAGCGCGTGTTGATGTTTTTCAGCTCACTGATGACGAACATTATCATCTGTCACCATCAAATGATCTCTGATCAGATCACACTACCCACATTTATGCCACTCTCATTTCTAATCTATGCTTAGAAACGTCTTCTTGTTTAATTTTTATATCAGTGTTCGAGCTGTGTGCACCACATAACTTTAAAACCCGACAATAATGACCAGTAAATTAATTAGATTTTTTTTTTTTTTTACATTTCGTGTTTTGGGGGTTTTATGGTTTATTTAAAATATTCAAGTGCATTCACACACACACACAAGCAGAAAACATTATCCATCTAGTGTCATACAAACACTCATTCAGTAGAAAGTATGAAAAAATTGAATTACATCTCAAATTGTATCTAATTATGCTGCATAACTTTGTTAACACATCTTCATAACCCTAAATAAGGCAGTGAATAACACATTAGTATAGGGTATTGCATGTAAATCTTGTGAATTTACCACTTTTCAGGGGTCAAACCTGAACCAGTGGCACTGCACTGCACTATTTTTGATCCACAGATACCCTCGCTGACTTTCTCCCCTGTTCTTCTGACAGGCTTTAAAAGAAAAGAATAAAACAAAGCTATAAAATTGCTTTAGTGTGCTGGAAAAAAGCTTTATAGCACATATACACTTGCAGTATAAAGAGACCAGCCTTTCAGCACTAGCAGGGACTTATTTGGAAGGTTATTAGTCTCATTTACTGCTACAGCCCCTTGGGGGGCCTTTAATTAAGAACTGGGCTCTATATAGCTCCTATTAACAAGAGTGGAAAAAAAATAAAGGTGCATGGAGGGGTTTGGGCGACACATCACCAAGGCTTACCTGGTCCCACTTTTTCATGATTTACAACTTTTCTTTCCACTAATTTAAAACATCTGTTCCCAGAGATATTTTAAGTTTTTGACCGATAACCTGCTGACTGCTTCTTTATCGCTGATACAAGGATTATATAATATACAGCAACAAGAAAGTCAGTTTTTTCTCTCTTTTTTCACTTTAATCCTGAAAATGGCTTACCTTTTTCCTCGTACTGCCATGTAAAATAAACTTCTAACGCCACACTTAGTGAGAAACGCAACCAGAAAAGCAATGTGGTTGGGTTTCTCTAAGAAGAAAAGGCAAAACTTGTGAGGTTGTGAAACTGTGCCTCCTATAAATCTTGCAAAGCGCAAAGTTCCCTCGATGGTGTCATGATAGAAGCGATACTCGGGCAACTAATTTCAGGGCTTGATGTCACAGTGGTCAGTGTGATAAAGAAACGTTCTTAGGAGTGGATTTCAACTGAAGACAGATTTTTTCTTTCAGAGAATTCACATAAATTCTGCTAAGTTGAACTACCAGGAAGTATAAGCTACCCGTTCTCAAAAAAAAGGAAAAACATATTTGTGGTCAGGTAACTGTGAATCGTTGCTTTTTCTCATGCTTTCAGCAATAAGTATAAGAAGAGAGTTTCTTAAGACGTTTTTATACCACAAAAAAAAATGTCATTTAAAACCCAATTCACAGAACACAATTACACCTTCAGTTATCTGCTGAATTTTTATTGCAGTGAAATTCATATGAAAACGTCCATATTTCTCTGTATTCTTAAAAAAATCTCCACATGAGTGAGTGAGTCGCGTGGCAGCAACTCAATGCTTTAGGGTTGTAACCTGTTTAAAGCAACCTGCTGATTTTTAAATCAATAGTGGGGAAGAAAGTTTTTTAAGTGACTTTGTATGTGGAATGGCAGTTGGTACCGGACAAACCTGTGAGAGTATTTCATAAACTACAGGGATTTTCCACACATAGCCATCACAGGTGTTTAAAGAGTATGATCAGGAAAAGGGAAAATGCCCAACGAGCAGCAGTTCTGTGGGCAAAAATGTGTTGTTGGTGTCAGCAGTCTGAGAAGGACGGCAAGACTGCTTTCAGCTGATACGAAGGCAACAGTAACTCGTTACAATCATGGAAGGAGTAGAGGAGCATTTCTGAATGCACAACATGTTAAACCGAGAACTACCTTGGACTAAAGCAGTAGAATAGACAATGTGTAACAGTACTACCATAGCACCAACTAAGCATCACTTTAACACTAGCCTACCTGAGTATTGTTGCTGACCGTGGGATGAGATGATACAGCACCTCTGGGATGAGATGGAATAGTAGAATCACATCGTGGATGTGCAGCAACTGTGTGACTCTGTCATGTCAACAAGGACCAAAAGCTCTAAGGAATGTGGCATGAAGAATTAAGGCAGAAGGGGGTCCAACCTGGGAATAGCAGTGTGTACATAATAATGTGGCCAGAAATATTTCACTCTAAAGGGAAGTATTATTAATCCAATTACACCCAAACCCTCCAACCTTATATTCAGTGGATGTATCCTTGACATGATGTCAGGACACATCCACATTCAACCTCTGGTTCAAACAGAGTGAGTCTTATTCAAACAGGTGGGACAGGCACTCGCCCAGAGTGGGAGTGAATACCCTCTCAAACACATCGGGACATGTGGACACATGAACCATATTACAAGTTCCCCGGCGGCCAAAAGCTAGGCCAGAATGTTGCGGCTCCCCTTTGGTCAGCCCCTTTTCTCTCTAGCAGGTAAACGCCCTGGTCCACCATCTACCCCTGCTTGTGCGTGTAAGAGGGGAGAAACCGCAGCGCCCCACAGACGAGCGCCATCAATGGGCCCTCTATTCATCCGCAGGTTCGGAACAGTGGCCTCTCTGATGGAGCTCCAGCACCTGGCTGCCGATGGACACAACATCAGAGGCAGGGTGGTAGCAGCATCGGTCGTCAGACTCACCACACCTGAATAAACCCCCACCCCCTTCCTCGAGCCCACATCAAATAGCAGGACTGGTCTATTTGAAAACCTGAGAGTAGGAGAGCTGAGCAAAAGAAAAAAAAAAAAAAAAAAAAAACAGTAGCCAAAGAGCTTCGCAAGGCAACGGGACTGGCTGTACAAACAGGTCACTCAGGTGCTGCTGCAGATTACTGTTTTTATTAACGAGAGCAAAGAAGAAACTGAGCCCTGTACTGAGGAAGGGGTGGTGGTGGTAGTGGCGGTGGGAGGCGTAAGGGACAAGAGCACAGAGCGAAACACACACGCAGAAGACGAGAGATCGTATTTATACAGGTGCTTCTAATGCGAGCGGAGAGGGAGGCGCGCCTCGAGCACACAGCCAAGCATCTGCACAGAGTCCTCCAAGTAGGGACTGGGTTGGGCCTTACTTTGATTTCACTACAGTTAAAGTGGAAGCTGTCAGGATTAGTGCAAAGATTGCTGTGAAGTGTGCCGGGCAAACTAAACACACATTCGCACACCAAGTATGAGGACCTGCTTTGCAACTAAGATATATGGAACAAAACACACAAAGAAAAACAACATTAATGCAGTGTAGTTGTGGCATATTAATACAACTAACGCAGTAGGTTAGTTACTCCTGGTTACTATAAAGTAACGCCCCCCAACCCCCCACCCCTCTCTATGTCTAATCTACAGCGTGAAATTAAAAGTAAAGTGGAGGTAAAACAAATAACCCCCTATTTCTGCCACACATTTTCTTTTTTTGTTCTTAGGTTTTATACTTTTGGTCTTTGCTGGGAAGTTTTTCCAAGTAATTTTACAGACTGTTTCGCTATTTTTACCATACCAGCTGTGCGGTGCCATTAATCACATGATTTAATTACAGTGTTTTGACATCTTTATTAAAATTATTATTGGCTTGGGGTTTTTTTCTGTTTTGGTCCATAATGTGATTTTTTTTCTTCTTCTTCTTCTTCATAAAGTAACCTTGTTTGGGAATAATTAAAAAATAAATGCACCGTTCCAAACCATCTGGAGTTTATCTTCAGTTTGTTAATGGCTGTGCTCAAGTGGGAAAAAAATATCCCCAAGCTACCTTATCTTGACTTCCATTATTAGGCATCCTAATAATTCAATTTTAGGTAATTATGTTGGTTTCATTAGTTTATAATGTATATTCAGCCTGAACGTTAGCATGCATTACAGCACATTAGCACAAACATCATTAACTAGAACCAAACGGTCAAACGACATTCTGGATGGAAACAATTAAATTATGAGGGCAGCTAACAAAAACACAAATTGTCATTACCTTTGTCCTCACGGGTGTGTAATTGTTAACAGCGCTCTGCTCTAATGAAAACAAACATTTTTCTTTCTTTTTTCTCAATATTTTCTTGTCCCTAAACAAAAGGATCGGCAGCCGTGACGTCACGGAGCTGCTCGGTGAATCAGGCTGTGAAAACAGAAATTTCCTGAGGTCATTTTCCTTTTCCATGATCTGCTTTTTTTTCCCCTTCTTCTTTGGGAATTGTGTCTTTGCAGTGGAAATGAAGAGAAACTGATGGTATAATTAAGGAGTGCCGGGCAGAGCGTTTAAACGTGGCCCTGAGGCAGATGAGACCTGCAAACACAAGCATCTCCACTGACTGTTTTTCCCCCACACAGTTTTATGGTCACCAGAAATAAGTGAGAATGTTGCATTTTTGAAAACATTTTGGGCAGTAATCAATAAAATAATTCTCATATAAGAGATAGGAAACATCCACACACTTTCTCTTTTGTTTTGGTTTTGCACATTAATTTATTTTTACAAAAAATCTGATCGTTTCAATGAAGTCTGGCTGCAGCTTCAAATGCTATTAACTGTAGCCTGAACCCCGCACCACACCGGGATACCTCCAAAAACAGCACTGCGTGATTTGCTTGGTTCAGTCCACCTCTGTCTGCGCTCCAGATTGCAGATTTCATTAACGCTAATGGGGTCGAAAGTGGCACGCATATCTTTTAAAGCCACTTCATACGGACCTGGAAATAATCTGGATGTCACAGTTAGACATTGTGCTGATGAGCGAATCTTGTTTTTTTTGTTTAAAATTATGTCTGGATGGGTTATTTATGCAGTACTTGCCTGCTGACTCGCTGGATTTTCCCAACCTGCGGTAAGAGGCCATAAAGAGGGCCATTCGCTTAGTTGTTGATGGTCCCCTCACCATAAAACCGTCCTAGAATCACCAACACCACTGAGGGGGAGTAAACATTCATCCCTAATAAGAGCAGCATGAGGTGCCTTCATTAATGCAGGATGGCTAGTGTAAAGCCAAACTAAATACACTCTTTAATTTAAAAAAAAAAAAAGTCCCTGAAAGTTCTCTTTATTGCTCTGTGTGTGACCTGCACATCATAAAACAAGGCCCTCAGATTCTCCTTTTGGCCTTGGAGGGAGAATTTGCTCATTTTTTGGCACTAGAGCAAAAGCAGACTTATCATTTCATTCACTATGTGAAAGCATTAAAACGGTCCATGATCTCAATATGGTTCTTTCTCCTTGTTTGACTCAGGTTTGCCAACTTTTGTAATTGTGTTACATGCTTTTGGCATGTAACAAGAGCCTTCAGGTTCTGCATAGTGCTCTCCTGCTACCAAAATTAATCCCATGCTAAAAAAAGAGGAAGCCTCAAAGCTACTTCTAATAAAAAAAGAAGTTGCATCTATCCAAAGTGGAGCTTTGTTTTTGTATTCTGCTTTTCTGCTTTTTCTCAGCTATCAGATTTTCACCATGCAATATTGAAAAGTATTGAATGAAAGAGTAAGGGTATATAGAAGCATTTGTAGCAAAGAAATATGTGAACAATTGCTCTGTGTTTACTTCATAAATGACTCGTAACATCTTAGTGTAATGCCGTGCAGAAGAAAGAACTAGGACCTTTTTTTTGCTGCCTTAACCACGATTCCAAAAAACTTGGGACACTGTTTAAATTGTAAATAAAATCAGAATGAAATGATTTGCAAATCTCCTCAAACCATATTTTATTCATGACAGAACACCGTAAACACAGCACCTTGAGCATCTTGAGGGTGACAAAAGCCTGAAAAACAACACCTTGAGGAACATTTTGGCACTGATTATGTTAACTGGCAGCAGGTCAGTAAAATCTTCATCTTAAAGAGGCAGATTTTTTGAGAAGTAAAATTGGACAGAGGTTGCCCAATCTGCAAAGACCATGTCTACAAATTCTGGAACAACTCCAGAAAAATGTTCTTCAACATAATATTGGAAAGGCTCTGAATACCTTGTTATCTACAACACATATTATCATCAAAAGATTCAGTCAGTCTGCAAAAATCTCTGTGTGCAAAGGAAAAGGCCGAAAATCAGCACTGGATGAGCTTTGGGCCCTCGGGCAGCACTGCATTAAAAACAGGCGTGATACTGTCATGGAAATCACTGCTTGGACTCTTCTTGAAATTACTGTATGTGAACACAGTTGACTATGCCATCTGCAAATACAGTCTGAAACTCTATCATGCAAAGAAGCCATATGGTAGCATGATTCAGGAACGCTGTCATCTAAAGCTCATTAAAAATCGACTGAGGCAAAGTGAAAAAATGGATCAAATTTAAATTTGAAATTCTTTTTGGAAAACATGAACACTGCATATTCTGAGCTAAAGAGGAGAAGGATCATCTAACTTGTTTTGATGCATGCTAAATCATCCAGAAAGTGGATAGTCTTCATCTGGACGTTGCATTTTTAATGTGTTTTCAGCTGAAATGCTATTTTTCCTGTTGCACTACAGGAAAGATGCTGAAGGTCAGTCAGTGTAGAGTCAGTAGAGACTGCATTGGAGTCAGTGTAACGTTTCTCTGGTGCATCCAGTAAGCTGGAAGTTTATCCACAAGTTGCGTGACTCCGTTTACCAAAAGCAGACACGGCATGCACGCGGATAATTAGAATCTGTGAAAAAAAAATTTGACAAAAGAGTTATGAACACTGCAGCAATTACACCACAAGACACCCAGCTAAAACCATGCCTGTAAAAAGGAAGCCAATTTAAACTTCTATTGTTCTCTAATGCCGGTATAGCTGCAGCATTTATGGTGCAACGTTTTTTGGCTCACTGAGTAGAATTAAAGCATTTCTAATCGTCCAAGTGAGTAAATGCTGTGTGGAGGTCAGCATCCATATAATAAGCCAGAGTCTGTAATAAGATTAAATACTGAATATGCTTCCATACAGCTCTGTTATCCAGAGGATATGAATCAGTGTGTGGCTGCTTTACTGCTCCAAGACTATTTTCTGTCTTTTGTAGGCTCTAGAAACTGGCAAAGAGTCAAGAAGCCGGGCACAATTAGTTCTTTTCTTTCTCATTTTTTTCCCTATCTAGTCATAAAGCAGCAGTACTCAGGCAGTACTTTTCTTGTAGCAGGGCAGGAGGCTGATCTTACCTCGTCATTTGTCTGCGTGCGTGTGTGTGTTTCGCGCATGTGCCCAAAGCAGGGCTCTCGCCTAGTCTAATTTGTCATTATAATACTTGGCAGAAAGGCCACAAAATTTTAAGAGGATTTACTGGGTATTTTAACATTAGATTCACTGTTGAATCTTACATAAGGTCCCATAAAACTACCTGGCCTACACATGTTTTGAAGCAAACAGTTGAGGAGAATGGTGAAGGGGGGAGGGGGGGGGGAGTGACATTACTCAGTGTTTAAAAAGACAGACAGCAATGCATTGGAGATTTTTCCCCTCTTGACTGAGTACTATATGTTGGAAATCATGCCGTCAGTATCAGAGTACAGTAGACAAGACTGGGATACTGAGGCCACGCGGACAAAAAGTCAATTTGTTCGGAGAGCTGCACAAAAGACGCTGGTTCCTAAGGAGCGAGAGGCCCCTACTTGAAGAGAGCAGGCCGTGATGCATGTGCATCTGTGCCTTCAAACCCTCCTGTGGTGCTGCAGTGGCATTGTTTCTCTCGTCTTAGTTTGTGAGAGAGGAACTAATTAAGATCTGCCTGCAGGTGGCCCATGCTGACTTTTACAGGTCTGAAAGGAGTAGGAGGCCACACCCGGAAGGGAAAAGGGGTGACAGCCTCAGGTCACAAGACGACACAGATTCTAGATCTGGCACTGCAACTAGGGGAGTTATTGGGTACACGGAGAGGCTGGAAAGAGTCAAGGAGAACAGAAAGAAACAAGTAAATTAGAGCAGAAACCAGGGGGAGAGAGGACACAATCACTGCAATCAGCTAAACAAGGCCTTCCTCTGTTTAGGGGCTAAGAAGTGTACTTGGAAACATTTACTCATTCTCCAAGAGGGTAAATGTCAATCTGGTGCAGGGTTGGGTTTAGGATCAGCAGCCCTGCTGGGGTTTGTTATGATTTCATTAAACAGCCAACCACTAAATCTCACAAATTTACAAAATCAGAGTGCGCGACAGTACGTGAGTACACACACAGCACATCACATCAAAACCACTAAGCCACTAGGTTCTCACATGCGTGTACACAATCCACGGAAACAAGTGTTTGCTTGAATCGTACCAAAACCAAGTCTCATTTGCAGGAGGATAGGTAAACAAAGAGCAAAGGACATGTTTTTAAAAAAAAGGAAGAGTGATGACTGTGAAACAAGTGCATTTAATGTCTGCGTTTCTTCACTTTGTGTTCCTTTTAACAAAAAAAACAAAACAACTTATTTCATGCAACCTATAAAAGAATCACAGTGAGACGCTTTGAAACAAACAGGGCAAACAGCAGTGACGTAACAACAGTGAGCTTGTGCATGTCTGGGGTTCAGAGGAACAAAGACATGATTGCGTGCGGACGCTGCCCCGCACCACTTCCTCTTCAGAAGCCCAGAGACATCACAGCCAGCTGTATTGATGTCTCTCTCTCTCTCTCTCACATGTGAATAAACATACATGCATGCACATTTTGGGGGTAGTCTGCTTTAGTGAAGCCAAACAAACAGTGGAATGTTCCAGCCGCTGCTGTCGCTGAAGAATTAAAGCGATAGAGATACCAGAAATGTAGAATGAATGAACAAGTGGCAACCGTCACTACAGAAAGAGTCAAACTCACATTACAGCTGGAAGCTGTGGAAGGAAGTCCAAAACATTTCAGAATATAAAGTAACAGAAAACTGATATAGCGTGGGCGCACGCAATTCGCCCAGGGCAGAAAGGGTGGATCTAGTAGCTGCAGAAATCCAGATAAGGATGGCAAATGACAGTGCTGTCCTTGGTGGCGTGACACCAGGGGCAAAACAAACCCGCTGCTATGGGAGTGCCCAGCGAGGCCCAAATATGAGCTTGGCTGTTACAGCTGAAAGTTATGGGCACAGCAGAGATGGATACAAATGAAAACAAATTACTGTCCGTCTCTGGAGCTCACTCTCACACGCTCAAAGGGTCTCACACCCACACGCAAACTGTCACGCACAAACACACGTAAGGCAAAAAAAAAAAAGAGCATGTGGAAGATAAACAGACGCAGATAAACATAGCTGTCACTAAGGAAGTCCAGATTTTTATCAGACTCATTTAAGTATTTCCCAAGTGCAGTTAAATAGAGAAAGAAGTTTTTAACAAAGCTTTTACAAACATACTAGTTTGGCTATTGGGATGCTTAATTTAGTTTCTGTGTGCAAAGTAAATTCAACTATTTCTGAAAAACATCCAGAATAACTTTCGCATTGAACTACTGGAGGTGGTTCATCACCAGGAGCGACGTATGTTTTGAGTTGTCGTGGTGGTGTTGGAAAACAAAGCGATGACTCAGACTGAGTTTTGCTGCTTGAGGTTTTCTTATAAAGTCTTCACACAACCTTCTGTCCTCATTATTCCTTCTACCTTGTTGAGATTCCTAGTTCCAGACATACTGAAGTGTCCCCATGGCTTAATATTCCCAGCACTGTTTCACTGTGGGGATGGAGTTCTTGTGGTTGTAGGCCTTTCCTTTCTTTCTCCAAACATAAGCAGCGTCTCTGTGGCCAAAGAGCTCTAGTTTTGTGTCATCTGATCAAAGGATGCACTTCCAGTCCAGGTTGTCCTCAGCATACTTCAGTGTGGCTTAAAGGTGTCTGTGCTTCTTGAGTTTTTCTTGGTCTCAGTCCATTCCTGTGCAGGATTCTAGCGATTAACTTCTTTGAGACTCCAATTTCTGACTTAGATAAGTCACTAGCAGTTGTTCCAGAGTCTTTAGACACATTTCTCACTAGATTTCTTTACAATCTTTGAAATATTTTGCTTGCTGCCTCTGCCAGGCTGTGTTGCTCTCTTTGAATTTCACTTGGAAACAACGTGATAACTTTATATATCTACCTCCTCCTTTGTCAGCAATTCTTTTTCTCAAGTCTAACGAGATTTGTTTTGTTTTCAGCATGATGCTTTCTCAAGTGACAGCTTAAACCCTCATTCACGTTTTTCTACTGTGTGTAAATTGGAAGAAAACCCTCAGTTTTAACTTGATTTTACAAGTTTTGAGCATTACAAAGTTAAAACACATCATCAAGTACCTTTAAAATGTTTTGACACAAACTTGAAATTTTATAGTGAGGCTAATAATGTTGTAGTATACCATAATGTTCCCTATGTGTTACAATAGATAATTGCAAAAAAACAGGAAAGATTAAGTTCATGTAAGTTATAAATAAAGTTTCTTTGCATATTCGTTTTTGTTTTTTAAACATACACCTGAACACTTCTGTAAAAGCTCTTTGGATTCAGAGTGCGTCATTTTAACAGTTAATTAATATGGTATCTGTAGTTAGCACTCAGCCTGTCACTATACATGGGCACACCTGTCTTGTTTCCACTGATCATATAATAATGGTGTCAATCTATTCTACACTAGACAACAGCAATGAACAATCAACACAGCATGTACTAACAAGATGAGCTCCTTTCTGTTCCAAGAGTTCCAGATACTTTTATCATAAAAATATATGTTTTACGTTATCACATTTTTACAGGAGTGGCAAACACATCAAATGATAAATAGGGGTTTAGTTCGTTTTGGAGACTTTACTTGCAAAATCTTACATTTTCCACAGCGTCCCTCTGACCAGCAGATAAGATCAGGGGAGCATGGAGGGATGACGAGGTTAAGAAAAGAAAAACAAAGAAAAGAAAGAGATGAAGAAAAACAGCAGGAGAGTCAGTGGAATTCAAGTGCTTTATGGAGGAACAATCCTGGACCAATGCCACAAACAAGCAAGGGAAAAGCCTGCAAGAGAAACAGTGGAAGCATTCTTGTGCAACTTGCTATTGAAATTGGTTTTGTTAAAGTTCAATTAAGAACCAGAATTGGCTTCAACTGTGGGTGAAGAGGATTTTATTACGTCTCAGATATGCTGAACTCGAATTAGAACTTGATGGATATTGTTGTATGGTTTCCATCTACAGAAGTGCACAAAGCTTTTAGGTTTCCAGAGAGCAGAGAAAGAGAACAAAAAAAGCAGGCAAACCAGATATGGCAGTGAGTGATGGATGTGTTTCGCAGAGCCATAGCAGACTGAAGAACGCCTATTCAGAACTTATTCCGGTTTCTTCCAGAATATCAATAACACCACTAACCCATCACCATCTCAACCAATTTGAACACTTAACAGCAGATTCTGGATGACAACACTCTCCACCAACACCTTCAAACTACAAATCAGAGACTTGGAAAATCACTGCCAACAGTCAGTGAAGCTGTTCTTGTGACACATGGTTGTCCAACACCTTACTTAGAGCATTTTCACATCTGAGGTATTTAGTTCATTAGATGGAACTTCATTTTCCAACCATGATGTGGTTTGTTTGTGCAGATGTAAAAAGGGCAACAGCACTTGTGTAAGGAGCAAAGCAACCTCGCCAACACCCTTTTGAGGCGGTCCGGTTCCAAATGAACTCCAGAGTTCCTTTATGTTGAGATTGGGATTTCGTTTCAACCCAACTACCAGGTGTACAGTGAAAATCTGAGCCAATCGCCTTCCTGTAGCCAGGAGTAAATTCTCTACATTTTCCACTTGATGCAGAACACAGCACCTTCTTCCTGTACTTACTTTAGTTGGCCAAAACACCCAGTGAAAGTTCTTGCATGGTGAGATTGTCACATTTTGGTTCACTTGGTGTTTTCTCTGTGAAAAGAAACCAAACAGCAGGAGGACGCTACAACTCGACAACTCAAATCATCAACTGATTTGGACCACAGTTAATAAACTGTAGGTGTGAAAACGCCCTAAGACACTTGAAGCTGGGGGGGTTTTCACTCCAAGGACAAAACCATACAAGTGCCTCAGTGCAGTACAATTAAAATTACTACATGTTTACAGTACACAAGCTCTTAATTCTGCATTAAAAAATGCTGGCGATCACTTTGAGAAATGCACACTTTGGCCTGTCTACATATTTAACCTCCTGAGACCCGAACTCTTCCACAGCATGCATTTTCAATTTCTCTTTGATATTTGGGCTGATTGGGACCTGATGAATGTAAAAACAGAATTATCAGATTTCTTTTTTTTAACCTATTTTTTGTTTCTAAGAAAAATGAGAGCCACATATGAGGATATTCGTTTAAATTTTCAATAGAACAGTAGCAGTATAATGTCCTAGTAAGCGGATATCAGGCCCTTGTAGAGCAAAATTGAGTATTTTGGTCTAAATAACCCAAAATGTGATATCCACATATGTGGACGCCTGGTCCTAGGAGGTTAAAGTAGGAATCAACCTTTTTACCGCCCATAATCTTTTAAGCCTCCAGCCTCCAGAGTTTAGTCTTTAGGGACTCTGTATTACTTCTCAATGCAGCAGGTAAACACCAATCTGGAGGTAATGATGCTTCACTTATTTAAGACTTATTTAGAACACACCCTACTGATATATCTGTGCAAAACCTTCCCGCTTTTGAACACTTGGACACACATTGGACCAGCAAACAACATCAGTGAATTCTCTTCTGCTGAGGGCATGTGACGACAAGCCGGCTGCTCCATAACGTGTTATGTAATCAGCTGAGAAGGATCTCTTTGACATTTCTCACAAGACTAAAGGGATAATCCCCTTTACACCACTACGTACCTGATATGGCCGTTGAGTCTCTTTAACCCTCAAGGGAGTTGGGAAAAAACAAATACATTTAGAAAGCAGCTAGAGGGGCTCTCTGTTTTGACAAAAGGCCTTTCAGCTGAATGACCAGTAGGAAAATCAGTATAATATAGATCAGTGAATAAAGGTCAGAGCTGGGTGATGGATGAGAAGAAAATGGGGCCTTAAGAAAAGAAGGAGGCGAAGCTCTCTGGGACTTACTGAGTTTTGTCAGTTACCACAGGCAGTGGAATATCCTCGCTCATGTCGTCTAGCTCATCGGTTAAGCTGTTGGCTCGGGAGATATCGATGGACGTGCTGTTATTAGGACTCCTCTTCACTGCAACGACAGAAATATAACATTTCAATTCAATTTAATTCATTTCAGTTTTATTTCTATAGTACAAAATCCAACAAAATACGACTCAAGATGCTTTATATCCGTAAAAATAGAGAGAAAAGAATCAGACAACCACCTATGAGCAAGCACATGGTGTCAGTGGGAAGGAAAAACTCCCTTTTAACAGGAAGAAACCTCCAGCAAAACCAGGCTCAGGGAGGGGCGGAGCCATCTGCCATGACCGGGTAGGGGTTAGGGGAGTGTGATAGGACAGCAACTACATTTCCAGATACAATTGTATACACAGTTAACTAATACAAAAGGGATGTTTTTAAATGGGTCGAGTGAAAAGGTGTTTTTTTTTTTTAAGGTTTTAAAGTTGTGAGTGGCTGTAGAGTGTGAAGATGTCTGTGAGTTCTGGTATGCGTCACACAGTCACACAGTAATAAAAGTACCTCGTGGGTTGATCGGAAAATGTGTGATGTAAGATTTCATTACAATATGAGACGCGCAGCATTGTGAGATGATTTAAGGCAGAGATACGAAGGGGTGAGAAAACTGAAAAAACTGAAAGGTACCTGGAGAGCCAGGACAGCTCAGAGTGAAAGATGACCAAGAATGTTGAGGAGGGCCTGAAGCCATGAAAATTAATTAAACCAGAAGGGGAAGGGAGAAAAACAGAAGAAAGGGGGTAAAAATGAGACTTGAGAATATAAGAAATAAACACACTCATCATGCATTTAATGGCATTTCAAGAGCATACTTGCTACAGTACAGCAAAGGCGTTGCAGTTCTGAATGAACTTTAGAAAAGGATGCAAAAACACTTTTTGTGAGAGTGTACAGCATTAATACAGGTTCAATAAATCAATCAAACATGTTGCAATTTGTTTGAAATAATTGTCACAGACCAGCTAGTAGGAAAAGAAAATGTATCAGAGAAACAACATAACGAGAAGCTGAAATTGCAGTACTCTGTTTCAGCAGTCTAGCCAGCTGGCCGCTGGTGCAGGCAAAAACAACAGCACAGAACATCATGTGTAGCAGGGTCTTGACCTGCAGTCAGGCTGTCAGCAGAGTTTGACGTGCCTCTCCTCCAAACCACCGAGCCTCTATTGTGATAAAGAATGGAGAGGCAAATCTTCGTCCAAGAACAGAATGACCATTCCAATTCAAGCAAAAGGCATTCAACCTCTCTTGTGTTCCATCATCGAGTTTGTTTGACATTGTCCAACGTGGAAGCAGAGATAGCCAGAGAGAGGGAGTGGAGAGAAGTGAGAGGAATAGATTCTACCCAGAGCCACTTTTAACAGCAACTTCACATCACTGAAGAAGACATTAACGGGCTTATTGGCCATGAAAACAAGACAGGGGTTTATTCACAATCTGGTTAATCTGCTCCGTCATTCTGAATGTTTTCGGTGAAGGCCGTGGTCCACAGGAAAAGGAGAAAGGGAGAGCGGAGTGCAGAAACTAGATTGCAATAGAAACAGGGTGAAAAGTGCAGCCGATCCATAGAGAGATTCTCACAGACGGGGACTCGGGTGGGGCCAGACAGATAAGTGGAGCGATAAGCTGGACACTGACTAAATCAAACAATGACCAGTTTAGTTCTAACCACTAGAGCTCCACAATGGTAGCTTATCAACTCCACAACCCCGCTCCCTCCCTGCCGCTTTTCAGCGTCCCAGTCTGGGTCCCCACGGTCCCCAAGGCCCCTGTCCAGCCCCGTTCCTCGCCCATGATGTTGGCAGGGCACCCAGTAAAGAAAACAGGCGGGTCAACACGGGCCCAGTCTCTCTGCTTGGCTCTGGTTTGGTCTAGCTGAGCACAAAGGCTCAGCCAGCCAGCAAGTCTAATTAAAATACTGTCTGGGCCACATTACATAGACAGGCTAGCTAATGATTAACACAGGCGAGTGGAAGAAAAAGCACTATTTAGCCGGTGAAAGGTGCTACTGGTTACAGTGCAGTGATATTTATTGCATGTGCTCAGTTTTTTTTGGTTGGTTTCTAAAGAAATAATGAACATAGTGTGACTTTTTTTTTTTAATTCAGCACTGTAATGTAAAAGATTACACAATGGAAACTTCAGATATGGTGGCATCAACCACTGAACCAGCTTGCTTAAAGCACTTTGTAGACATTATGACATATGAGATGAAATGATCTGGTGGTATACTCACCTGATTGCCTGAGCATCCTGGTGATTCCTATAAAAAACAACAAGAAAATGCACAATCTGACCATGTTTTCAACTATTTTTCACACCTTCATCTTTTCCTTTCATGAAAAATGAGTAACTTGTGTTAAAAGTAAGCCAGATACAGCTGCAAATGTGCATTATTACTAGAAGGCAATGTTACCCTGTAAATTTAGTTCCCGCTGCTAAGCATTTCACTTGTGGGAAGAGATACCCCCATAGCGGCAACAGCAATAAACCATCAAAGTGAAATTGACCAACTTTCCAGAAAGCATGAGTATAAATTTATAATTTAAGTTCTTCAGTGCTGTAAATGTTAATGCGTGTATACACAGTTCTTTCAACACTGTTTTCACTTAGGATCATCAAGACGCCTCAGTGATTGGTGACATTTCTTAGCAACAACTACTGAATGACTGCGGGTAAATTATTTTTAAGAAATCCAGCCCGGTGCCAAGTTGAAAGAGTGTCGGTTAAAACAATAAAACAGCCCTGGTTTAGACAGTTGACATTGCAGATGTCTGTTTTATGGGTGGATCTGAAGCAGAGATCATACAGTGCCGTGCTGCTTAAACTCAGACGTTATAATTAGTGACAGCAGGCTGCAGACTTCGGCTTCTTTCAATGGTTTTATGTCATCCATAACTTGTTCCAATTCCGTTTTCCACTCCATAGTCTTGCAGTCTTTCATGTGTATCTATGTAGTATTATTTATTGTTTACACAGAGTATGCAAAACATTTAAATGCTTACTGGCCTGTAAATCTGCTTGGCTATGTGTAAATATGTGGATGGATGCTAAACAGAATTTCTTAAATAACTTGTTTAATATCAACTTTGATTTGGTTGCTTTTAATCCCCACAAACGTGCAGCCATATGTTTTCCTTCATTATCTGAGATCCACCTAATTAAGCAGACAACTACGTATGTTTTCCTCTGTGCAGTTTGTTCTTCTAGCAATGGTCTCGCCTTTATGTCAAGTTTATGTCACTCCAGCTCCTTTTAAGATTCCGTGCTTTGACAGGAAAAACTCATAAAGTGCATTTATTAACCTGGCGTCTGGGTCAGTTCATTTAGTGGGGTTGGCTTTTAACACAGGAAGCTAAACCACTTCTCTCTTTAACTAATTATCAATCATAAACTGTGTCTGTAGACCTGCATTTAAAGTAGATGTCTCTATTGATATGAACTGAGCTGCAATGAACTGGGTGCTGCCAGGCCAGATTTTTCACTATGTGAATAATGAATAATAATGGCTTTGGTATGACCAAGGAATTACTAAAATGCAACTGGCATTACAACAAATTCCCACTTGTAACTTGCTGACAAGCTGGCGTTTTAAAGATTTTTCCATTTAAGCCCACTGTGCATTTCTGTGGCCAGCGTGGGGGACAAGTGAAGCAGTAAAGAGCTTGTAAGCATGACCTCTAATCACCACTGAAGCTGTAATGGCTTCCATATGGCTTACACCTGGCAGCCATCTTGGCTCTAAAGGGATCAGGATAGAGCCCCTGTTTACTATGTGAAAAAAAGGAACTAGTGCTGCTCAGATAAACCTCCTTCTATAATGATTGTAGCACATATACAGGTATCTATATATTCACGCATCTACTCTATCTCCTCCTTGACGGTTAGGCAAATCTAAATGAAACTTTACACAAAAACTGTTACATATTCAGTGATTGTTAGCATCTAGATGTTTTGTTTGGGGGTTTTTGGGTTTTGTTTTTTTTTAAAGATTTACAATAAATCCAAACTGTTTCGAGCTTCTTCCCTGCGAATGCAATGTTACGTTTTCCATTTGAGTTTGTTTCACGGCACGCTAAACGTACGTTGCATAAATTCAAAATTTGTATTGGCGATAGAATTTTGTTCAAGTCACCACAACATAAAGATTTTTTTTTTTTAAAGCACAACAGGCCTGGCATAAACCACCCACATGTTAGGTCGCTAACTAGCTAACGGTCACAGTTTATCAGAATCAGAATAATTTAATAATCCCTGATGAAATTTTGAAATTTGGTTTATGAACGGAGAGCACCAAGTTGTTATCTTTTGGAAGCAAGAGGCTCTAGAAGACACAATATGATGATGATGATGATGATGACCACTACTTTTTAGCACTACCAATACAAAAGTTCACAATTATGAAGAGGCAGTCAGTCCTCATGATGTGCATTGCTTTTATGGCAACTCTACTAGCGTTAAGATAAACATAAACCTTAAGGCTAGTAGAGTCTTCCTGCATCATGTTCCTGCATCTTCATGAAAATGTTGGTCCAGGGTCAGAATTGAAATGGACCAATCACATTGTTGTGATATAATTTTGTGGCCAGCCAGTAAGTCTAATTTCTGGAAGAAATAGTAAACATTTTAAGTGTTTTATTTATTAATTTATACAATATAATAAATATATTATCAAGTTATGTTTGCTGTTGGTGAAATTTAGGTTACTCATATTAGTTTTCTTGTTTATAAAAGCATTAGATAACTTCTTGGCTGCCTGTTAATTAAATGTTATCTAAACGCTCAGACAACATCACTGGCTAGTTGTAATGCTGACCCTGAATTAACATCATTATGATAGCATAGGAGCAACAGCAACATGGCAATATCAGATTGCATTCATTTGCATGCAACATTTTATTTACAATATTTATTATCACAGCTATTCAAAATAAGCTGGACCATTCCAACAGTTAATAGCTCTAAACTACCATAAGTATCATAAATAATAACAGTCTTCATGGTGTTATTTTGGCCACTTGAAAGTCCTGAAATCACTTTGCAATTCTCAGCACGCATCATTTCATCAAAGAAAATTGCATTAAGGAGAGCTTTATTATTGTATTTATCCACATTATCAAATGTTCTCTACATGACTCAACTTTATTCCAAGTTGGCTGCGGAGCAAATATGGCTTCACAAGATCCATCCATCCATTCGCTACCGCTTATCCTTTTCAGGGTCGCGGGGGGTGCTGGAGCCAATCCCAGCTTCACAAGATATTAAGTGTAATTCTTCTAAACACCTTCTCAGAACAGCAGTCTGAGGTGTTAGGCTTAAAACAAAAATTCCCCTGTTAAGAGATCCAAAACTGAGACAGTCTGATCAAAGAGTAACCAAAACAAGGCGCTGAGTCTTCACGTGTTTTCTTGGCTAGCTCACAGATTTTAGACCGATTTCTTGGAAGAAAGGCATTTTACAGAGGTTAGCCATTTTTCTTAGAAAAACCTTGCTGCACAGAGTGAAGATCAAATTTAACACATCAAAAATTAGGGAGTGACAATAACCCGTGATGTCTATTTGAAATGAATTAAATTTGTCAGTGCACATTACAGTAACACAAGACACGTGGTCCTCTAAGTATATTACCTTCCACAGTTCCCCTTGGCTCTTCACGGAAAAACGAGACATCCTTCTTCTCCTCAGAGTCATCAATGTGATCATAGGTGATCTGGGGGATCGACACAGCTCTCTCTGAACCACCACCCATAGAACCATTTCCTCGGCACTTCGTTCTCCTCTTGTTCAACTTTTTCTGACGGACAGAAGAGAACAAGCAGGAAATGAGACAGGAACAATGGTAACTGCATTTCTAAAAAGTATTTAAAGAATTGCAACAGTTTTGACATGTGGTTCACGCTGTATGCTGAAATGCTTTTTTGACAATGGACCAAAATAATGCCACGGAAATAATGTCATCAACACAGCCTTATATTTAAGCCATTGTTGTTATGCATCATTGCCCTAATTAATTCCTTCTTGGGTACTGATTCTTGGGTACAAACGAGATAAGTGATACCTGTTTAATCACAGTTGAGTGAAGAGCTATATTTTATGTGAGTCAGTGAGTTTGTGAGAACCTAATTGGTGCCCAAGTCCATTCCACAGACCAACTGACCCACATCAACATTATTGACATGGCCTTTTATACAAACTAAATTATTTGGACTCAGTGCATCAGAATTTGGCATTTCCCAAGTAGCCAACAGTTGAATCCAAATGTTTGAAGCAGTCATTAGGAGAACGGGAAGCTTTGTTGGGTGTTGAAAGACTAAAGAGAAAAAAAAGACAAACCGTAAAGAGAATGTGCAGCTAACAGCAGGGTTGAGATATAGAAATCTAAAGTAACGGACACGGGAAGGAGAGTGAGAGGGGAAAAAACTGTTAGCAAGGAAGTGAAAAAACAACAACAAAAAACAGAAAGGTAAAAATTCTCAGAGAGAGGAGACAGGAAGAGCCGGGATGAAAAAGGAAAAGAGCAAAATAAAATGTGCTCAACAGGGAGACGGAGAAAAAAAAGCAGGGATCTCGAAAGAGAGAAAGGGGAGAGGGAGGAAAGACAGAGAAGAAAGTCACATGCTGCAACAGAAAAGAGCGGAAGAAGCCTTCATTCTCCCGAATGCATGTGGGTTCAATGCTACACAAAGATTTTTTTGTTGTTGTTCTACTAGACAAAGGTTTACTCCCACGAGAAAGGCGGTGGTGACATCATCTCAACTGACTGAGTCTTTGTCCAGGAGAGACAAAGGCCTCGAGTCATCCTGGTGGAGTCAGGCCTTTAAGGGGAAAAGGGGCTGTTGTGTGTGTGTCTGTGTGTATTTGTGTTTTGTGCGCATTGTGTCCTTACATGTGTGTGTTTGTTTGTGGGAACTTGGCCTCCCCTTTTATTCTGTACGGCTTTTGGAGCAATATAGCTAATATTGTTGCAGAAGGTGAACTACACAAGGAGACAATGGAGTGTGGGCCACACGTATGCAAATCAGGGTATCGCAGTCTAACGGCTTTTTCCAACTGCACTGTCAGCAAGTACAGTCCATATGCTGGCATTTTGAGTTCAAAGGGTTAAATTGTTATGTCAAAAAAAAAAAATCTAATTTTTGAGAAACACTAAAAATTCTTATCAGAATTCCAAAGTCAGACAACGCCACACGGGAATGATCAAACACACCGTCACGATATTTTCAGGGTGGGGTTCGCAGCCTGTTTTGTATAGATCAAAGTCAAGAGACACAATACGCAATTGATAAGAAAGAAAAGGATTCAGATGCGGGGGGAAAAGGTCAGGCTGGATTCAAAGCAGGACATCACAAGACTGGTACCTTTTCCCCCCACAAAGACATGCTTAGCGTTTAAAGGCTTGCCTTAAATGCCTTTTGAGAAAAGCAAATCAATCACAACGGAAAAATCTACATAACTATTCAACAGCTTTGGCTTCAGTAAAGGTAAGCGATTACCGAAAAGTTCCGTTTCCTTCTGTCAGATTCTGCGGCAGCAACGCCCTCTGGAGTCAGGACGTACATTTTCCACGTAGCTGCAGAGCCGTTTGGTTTCTCCGCTGCATAGCACCTCCACAGTGTCTAAGAAAGGCAATACAGGACAAACCACAGACGCGTTGGTCAGTGAAATATTACTGTAAAACTGAATTACATTTAAAACACCCCAGCCTGTGGATGGAAAACTCTCCATTATAGTTATGATGATATGGTCTGAAATTAATTTAAAGGTTATGCGAACACCTCAGCTATAAATCCTTCATTAGCTATACTTGCCTTATTCTATTCAGCAAAAATGTACACTTTTTTTTTTAAAGGTCACTTCAGTCACTATTTGTAACATGTTTAGTCTTTACTTTTTAGTGTTTGTAATGTTGGCCTCACTAAGTTTTATCCAAGGCCACCACTGGCCTGTTGTCCTGTGCAGTTTAAGAAATCTGGCTGTAGAGGCTCATGGAGATTCATCCCACAGCTGCCAGTTGGGCGGGTTCCACCCTGGACAGGCCAGCGGGCCTTTGCAGTGCTAGCAAAGGCCTCGACTGAAGCTAACTGGCATCTATTGTGAATAAGCTTTAACTGAACAATGTTACTTTCCTTTATGCTGTTTTTATTAATGGTATCAGGACTTAAATTTAAAGGAGTGTATATTTAATTTCATCTATTTATGCCAGGCACAGAGGACATTTGTCTTCCACTAAATTACTGTATCTGACCCAGTTTGTAATGATTTGATTATTAAAACTTGAGTATGTGTACTGATTATTTTATCATTCTTTAATCATATAAATTAATTTTTGCTTTATAGCATAAAACATATGATCATTTCAAAATTGCTTTTGGGGGCATTTATCCTTTTTCTTTTTACAACAGGAAAGGCGGGAAAGAGAACAAAGAAACAACATGGAGGAAACAACCCGATGTGGCATCAAACCCAGGCTCCTGCAATAACCTGTCAGCATACGTGTTGCCCAAGCAACTTAAAGAAAAGCTTGATTTATTAGAAGCGTAATCAAAACATTCTCAATTCAGTTTCAATTTTATTTGTATAGCATGACATCATAACAACAGTCGCCTTAAGACGCTTTATATCGTAAGATAAAGACCCTGCAAATATTTTGCACAAACACTGATACATTCAGTGCTTTCCAGTGTTTGTTTGTTTTTGTTTTTTACCAATGAAAAATGCATTTCTAACACTGGGAGTTCGGGATTTACCTGGATAAGGGCAACTGCAGCAGGGATCTGTCTATTGAAGTGTTTCTGCCTCTGCTTCTGTTGGACTTTCAGGGCAAAACCTGAACCCAGGATACCCTGATCAAAGAGAAATACATTTTACTTTTTTACTGTCCAGACTGCAAGAATATGAAAAAGTGAACTTTTACTGTAGAATTAAGGAAAGTATATACAAAATCTCCCAGAATAAATAATACATTTTTTATCATTAGGTTTGCTCAGTATATAGTCTTCAATGACACATCAAAGACAAGAGTGAATAAACTGAAAAAGAGCAAGTTTGATCCGAACATGTTGTAATAAGGTTTGGTATAAATGAAACATTAAAAAAATGATCTCCTTAAAGCTGAACTCGTGGATTTCATATGAATTAAACTGAAAACTTTATTTACAGCAGGTAGAGCGAAGAAGGAGATAGCGAAGACACTGAAGCAGGAGGCGATGGCCTTTCCTATCCAGGTTTGAGGAATTTTGTCTCCATAGCCGATTGTGGTGACGGTGACCTAAAGACAAAGAGTGGATGAGGTGCCTCTTATGATATATAAAGTGTACGTACACTTGCATATGATAGCTCTATTCTAAGAAAAAAATAAAAATAAAAATCACACAGTGATCAAAGCCCTTCACAGATGAGGCAAGAAACGAAGAGTGTAATAAATGATATCACATCTTATGCAGTGTAATTACAGTGTTTAGGGGTGTCAGGGTTAAAGAATAACTGTCAACACTTTTAATTCAATAGCTTTGGGGGGTTTTCTTTGTAGATTCGTACTGAATTCCTATTTCAACATTAAAGATCACACTCTTTTTTTTTTAATAAACTGCCAGTGTAATGAAAATGTCAGTCAATGAGGAGGCTTTACCCCTGCAGTCTATAAGGGGAATTAGACGATAAAGAAAAAGTTCATCAGCCGACCTGGATTTGCTCCACCACTGTCAGCGATGGCTGGGGCATTTGAGGCTCTTGCTCCTCAAAGGGAATAAGATTCCCAACCACTAATCCCCAGTGAGTGTAGGAATTTGCTAGGGTGAGGAGGAAAAACAAATACCTCTTGCATTTGCATGTACACCCATTCTGAAAGCAGAGCCAATTGTGACACATTCAGTACACACTTTAGCTTACTGTGAGTGCCTGCGGGGTATCGGCGCGTGAGCTGCCGCTGAGCACTAATACAAAGAGGCTGATGTAAGGTGAGATTCTTTAAAGAGCTTTGAGAGCCAAAGAAAAAAGAAAAAGAAGAAGGAGCAGAGGTGGGAAGGGCGGGTGGGTGTATGTTGGGAGTGAGTGGAGTGGTGGGGGATTTAATCCCTCATCCACAAATCCGATGACTAAACAATGTCCTCCTGACATCAGAGTGGACTGGTCTGCTCAAAAACACCCATTTCATTCAGTATGTAGGGTTTAGGGGCAAGAACCACATCGTGCCTACAAAAAGGTCCCAGACCCATCACTCATACATGCTTACATGAAAGGTAGTGTGCATTCTATATGTGTGATCACACCCAGTTATTTCTACATGTGCACCATTCCTGTATCTACAAACATGCCAGTTTGCCTTTTTATCGCCAGTGAGATTGGCAAAGTCGCTCTTTGAATAAAAGCCCCATTACCTAACCATCAACTGAAAAAAAAGACAAAGAACAGAGAAGGTGAGGGAGGGAGGTAGAGAAGGGGATATGAATCATGGCATTGGCTTGTCCTCCAGCTGCGCCGTGCACCTGCACATCCGAATGTGAAAATCATGCCAAGCGAAGGAATACTCCGTGAGAGCGAGAGCTTAGCTCCAATCAGTGCAATCGCATTTCAGCAGACGCATGCACAAGAGCTGAGCAAAAGCTTACTAAACTGGTGAGAAAAGAAATCGTTACACTCGAGTTTACAGTCTCGGGAACACAAAAAAGGTGCAAATCCTCGAGCGCAATTCTTTTCTTTTCTCCTTTTTTTGCATTGTGAACAAAGCAACACAAATAACCGCTTCCACGAAGCAGTTAGAAGCGGCGTGACCGCTCTAACCCTCGTTACATAAAGGTAGCAATCCCGCAATTAAAGTTTTAATTAAGGGAACTGACACTTTATGTTGGTGCTCTAAAAGTTCTTTGAGTCAAAGATCCCAGAGGTGAATGGTTTATTACCCGTCTCTTTGTGGCATACTGATCCCCTGCACAAGGCTGCCATAGGTTTCTCATTACTCTGCGCTTTCAATTCAAATGTTTAATTAACTGCTCTGGAAACCTGAGCCTCCACACAGAGGAGAATGGGCAAATCCAGCTCCACGCACGAAAAACATAAACACACCTGTCTCTGTGTCAAGTGTTACAGCAACACATGCATGCTATCCAATGAGGAGAATAAAAACACAAGGGGGAGAAATAATAAGTCCACCCAGGGTGGTCAGCCATCTCCGTTTCCCAGCTAGGACTCGAGTGGGCATTGTACAGATAATTGGTTTCAGCTCTTTATTGAGAAGAATCTCATTTGACGTGCATGTTTTGTAGCCTTTTAAATTTGCAAGCGAAATTTGCAAATTCATGTGGCATTCAAGGATCCCACTAATATATGCATTTTGAACAATATTTTAAAAAAGGGCACAAGGATATATGCCCAGCATCAGTGAGGGACTTTCTTTTGTACAAAGTATTTGTCTTCTCTTTTAGTTGCCTTACCACACCCCACCAGAGGGCATCGGCGTAGCTGGAGAAGCCCGTTTTGCCCTCCTCATCTACAGCATCTTTCTCCGCCAGGTAGACAAAGTAGGAGGAAAAGATCAAGCCCAAAAAGCCAATGTACAAGGTGGTAATCAGCTCCTGAAATAAAACAACATTTGACCAAAGATCAGACTATGAAAATCTAATATGGAAGACTTACCATGGTATCCAGAACTCGACTCTGATTGTGCCTCGAGGCAGGTTTTGACTCCACATATAGCTGGAGATCCTTGTGAGTGCCAAAGCTAAATTCTGGGCTGCAAAAAGGTTTAAGATATGCTTTTTTACCGGCATCACATTAAATGTATTCTAACGATCTGGCTCCGTCACTTTCAAAAGACATCAGTGTTTCACAATGACCAGTGAGTCACAGAACTGCTGCTGGCCGACATAAGCAAGTCAGCCTAAACATGTCAGGCTAGTTTACCCCAAATGAGTTTTTGGGTCTTTTCGGCATACATAAAGAGATCAGTTTCACGTCTCACTATGAGATGAGAGAATTTCTGCACAAACTGGAATTGCCATTGTCTGCTCACAGGCTTCGCTAAAGAAATAATAGAGTGGATCATGTACATAGTGCACCTCATTCTCTGAAGAGATCAAATACAATCTTCAATTCAATCCTCCCTAAAACTAAGCTGTCATGATAGGTGACTCAAGTATATGTGGTAAGTTGTACATATATACGATTCATGTTTCAATTATTATGCAACGGCCAGAAGTGGAGGTGTGTTCCCATTAGTTACAGATTTTAAAGGCTTCCAAGTCACTACATATGACAAGCAATGTATGGGGTATTAGTTAACCTTTTATTGGGCAAGGAGCAATATTTGTGACTTAAATATACATCAAAATTGACCTCCCTGTGAGTCATTGTGAAGTTGTAGAACCACATGGACTTCTCATTAATCACCAAAGATCAGGTTATGTGACAGATGGTGACATTATTCAAAAGTTTCTCTAAATGTTGAGATACATGTTTTGTTTGTGTTGGATTTCTAGAAACTAGGGAAATGTATGGTGAAAAATGGTGGCATCATATGCGATCATATGCCTTGTTCACCTTAAACTAGCAAGTGATGGCAAGTCGATTTTTACACATGCACCAGATGCATGTAGTATATTTGTGCTAATTCTAAAAGAAAAGACCTATTATATATAGTAAG
This sequence comes from Pundamilia nyererei, assembly GCF_000239375.1. Classification (NCBI taxonomy): domain Eukaryota; kingdom Metazoa; phylum Chordata; class Actinopteri; order Cichliformes; family Cichlidae; genus Pundamilia; species Pundamilia nyererei. The sequence goes on along the minus strand of NW_005187428.1, from coordinate 4,087,682 downwards.
AGTAATGAATTTTATATTGAATTTTGACACAAACTCATAAATCATCCACTGAGCGATTTAACCCATTTATAGACATCTTCAGACTAGAAATACTAGAATATGTGATTCTGTTTGTTTGTGATCTTACAGCAGTTTTTATTAAACTTAAATTGCATATGTTGGTGTTCACTTTTATTAAGTTTTATTCCTGCTAAAATTATTTTAGTGAGTCGATATTTGTAATTTATTTCGTCTTGATTGAATTTTGTATAAGAAAAAAATAATAGTTAGAATGCTATATTTTTACTTATATATTTACAATTTCCATGTCAATATACAAGTTCATGTTTGGAATTTTGATTTCTGTTTCAGGGGGGTGTACAGGTCTTTCTGGAGGTGTGGTCCTAAACTTTTGATCAGCTGTAAAACAGCCTGTTTCAATTTAAGCGTTGTTTTCAATAAAATGCGTGCTCAAAATAACATTTTGTCTCACTCTTTTTTCTTCTTGTTGCATGTTGAAGCTCTACTTGGAACCTTGTTAAGATCTAATCAAGCAAAATGTGATTTTTTTGCACTTTCAAGTGTTCTTAAACTTTTGATCGGGACTGTATTTGGTTTTCAGCAGGTCTAAACGTCACTGCTATGGTTTTCCTTCAAATATGACTGGATAATGACTAATGGAAATATTTTGCAACTGTCAGCTTGGCTTTTTTTTTTTTTTTTAAATAAAAGTCAGCCCATCAAGTACCATGCCATAACACAACCTATACTGGGCTATATATACGTGCTCAGCTCAGCGAACGACCTTAAATTAACTCACCAGGAACTGTTGCCTGTGACTATACAGGACTGAACCTGATCTGTACTTGATGTACAAAAATGATCATTTAAATGCACCTGGTTTTTGCCATAGCTTTTTGAGCTTAAACCTATCCCCTAAAAAAACAATGGTAAATAAATTCATAAATATGATTAAATGAAGTGCAAAAATCAGAGATAGCAGTCTGAGCATAGATCCCATCAGCTTTTTCACATTGCAAAGTGTTTCCACTAAACAGAGCATATCATTCAATAAGGCGATCATCTGACAACAGGGAGATGGCACCAAATCACATTAGGCTCAGTTTGGCTACATCTTAAATGTATTTTTATGATTCTCTGCACACAATCCTCACCGATAAGCCCTTCTCCTCTTATGCATCAAAGAGGTATGAACGTCAGGTTTGACCACAACCTAGGAACTTGGTGTACTTGAAGGATTAAGAAGAGAACATTACATCATCTGACTTCACTGTGTATCGGCCTGAGAAAGAACTAAAACAAGTGTAGCAGAATGAAAAAAAGAGAGCACAGCCAACCTTGACAACTTCTGTTCTTCTCCTTATAAAGCCAGGTTTACTCTGATTGTTTTATGCACCTCTGTGCATTGGACTTGTTGTCATAAGCAGTAAATGTTACTGTGACTACGTCAACTAGCGTGTCTGTTGCTTTGTAGAAGTGCATTTAAGGCCTATGCATTTACTGTTATATCTTCTGTTCTTCGGCCGTTATGTGTTAAAGTGATTCTAAACAATTACAATTAAAATGAATAAATGATAACATACAGGCAGACTTGTGGAGCTAATATATTTAGCTGGATTCTTCTTATCTTACCTGTCGATGAATAAAGACTACAGACCCCAGCAGCCTCCACGTTCCTCCCTGACGGTCCACGTGCAGCATACGCAGGATTTGGAGAAAACGGATGCCTCTGCAACACACAACATCATCTCAGCTGTTTCATCCCACTATAGCTATGAGCACATGTTAAAATGCAGAAGAAAATCACTGCTCTACCTGATGGCAGATGTTGCGAACACTTGGCCGTTTGACCCCACACCAAGCACAATGATTGAGGCGATGACCACTATTAAATCTGTGAGAAAGACACATAAAAAAGAAGGAGAAAAAAAAAAACCCACAACCAAATAAGGGCTACAATTATTTTTAGTTTGATACAAAAGTGAAGTCTTGCTGGAATTATCTGAGATGTTCATCTACAAATATACTTTATGGCATGTGTTGTATTAAATGAGAACAAAGGAAAAAGCCAGGTGCACCTATGATTGATATGGGTTTCCTGATAAAGCGGAGGCGTCCTTTGATGCCTGCATATTTGCTGCGGCAGCCTGCCGACCACAGCCGGACCACATACTCCGTGCCAAAGAACAGCACCAACACAATCTCCTGCGGAGAACAATGCAAACACGGATTCAGGGTTATGTTAATCCATTGGTAGGTAGACTATAACTTTGAAACACATGCAGGATGTGGAAGTAGATACGTTATCTTTTTGTTTTTTTAAATCACTGATGCTTTGCTATGCATTGCCACTAATTTAAAAGCATTAAAGCTATTTTAATCAATCACCAAGATTTACAGCATTGATATGAGTGGGTAATGACAGGTGCATGAGACAGAAGAAGAGAGACACAGAGGTGGTCTAGAAGGACCAAATGAGGCCACCCAGGAGTAAAGATGGAGGTTGACAACACAGCTGATAACAGCTCATACATGAGGCAGGGTCAATGGCTAAGTGATTAAAGCCACAGGATGAAAAACCATTAAGTAAGAAAGCTTTAAAAAAAAATCACCAAATAACAACTTCAGCATTAGTTGCAATCATGTGCACCTGCATATCTGCATTGTGTCATTGTGTACTTGTTTCGTAACACATGCACGCAAGTGTGGAGTCATAGATGAATCGGCTTCAACTGACGTGAGATCATTTTCCTGGCCACCGAGTATCCATAATACTCAGCTACCTTACTGTCAGGACCTATGGGCGATGTGGGTGGTCAATTCATTGAGTTCAGTTGCTTAAACTGGCTGCTCCCTGACCACCCCTTGTATGAAACTTAATACCACGAGCCCTGCTGCAATAACCCAGCACCACAAGACTTCAAAACAATGACCTGTCAATCACGCCAGACTCTATCTCGGCTGAAGAAGTGTCGCTCTAATATTAAACAAAAGCCTTTTCTCTTTTCTGTCTTTCTTTTTTCGCTTCTCTAAATTATCTGTTTACTCATTATCGCCACTCGAATATGTTTACAACTTTCATTTTTACGCCTGAGTCGTCCGGCCCCTGGGAATCCTGCGCTTCTCATTCATCCGCATGAATTGCACATTTTTTGTCACCGAGTTAAAGACAAAGAAAGAAGCCGCTAAGGAGGTATAATTGACAGAGACGGGGAGAAATGGTCCAGCAAATCTCTATAACATAGCCTGATAATCAGACTGAATAACCTTTTTGCTTTCGCTGCATTCATTCGGTGAAACCAAACAAATCGGAGACGTGGGCAGGCATTCAGATGTCTCTAACCAGTCTGCCTGTTACATCCATTTCAGCTGAACTTTCTCCAGCAAGCTGTAGGAGTTTTTTGTTTGTGTTAGGACAGAAACAGATTATATTCCATGCCCCCAGTGCTTTGTAGTTTTTACAGCAGATCAGGCTGTATTTGTGTATGCTGGACTACAAAGTTAGTAGTTGCAGGACATCCTGAAAACCAAGTCTTAAACATTCATTCAGTCATTTAATAATACCTAACACCCAACACAAAACAGCCTACAGAATACCAGTTTATTGAGCTTAGTAATTATGACAGCTAGGTAAAATCTGAAAGTCAAAGGTACGCATGAATTTGGGAAATTTAAAGGGATTAGTCACAATAATGCCATAAAATAGGTCACCCAGATGTTGGGGGTATTTTGTACGTGAATCCTAAACTGGCAACTATGTGTTTACTGAAAACAGCTGCCTATTGGTGCAGCGATAATCTCATCAAGCCAGACAAAGATGAAGCTCATTCAAAGACCCACTCGGGAATTACAGTATCACATGAAAATGTGATTAGATCGCTTCATCGTTGCGTCTCACATTGCACGAGAGGCTTATGTATATCAACACACACTCGTGGGCCCATCAGCTCAAACTGAAAATGCTTTCTCTGAGTTATTACATGCCACACATAAGTTTATTATATCAAATGGATTTTTTATTTCTTCTAATTTGCAAACTATGCTCATGAATATTGAAATAACCATAACCACATGACAAAATGACACCATGTCAACGATTTACTCTTGAGTTTGTTCTTTCAGTCTACAAATAACATGTTGCCGTCAGTTGCATAATTGATGCCACTGCTCCCACAAGTGTCATTTAAAGTTTATATATTAGTTTACCAAACCTCTCATTAAATCTCAATTGCATTCTTTAGAAATGTCCTGAATATGTCATTTAGGCCATGACCCAGAGGTCCCTCTTTTTCTTTGACCATAAACTGGGGACGTCATGGAGGTTTTTGGTCAGGTGGGGGGAATTTGGAAGTGATGGTGCCCAATAATAGCTCATTAACATCACCGAGCGTGTACGTTCCCCTGTGCCTCCTGCTTAGCCTGGTCAGCTTTACTTTGGCAGCTGCTTTGAAGGCCAAATATCCTCAAGGACTAATGTCCCCTCTGCCATCCAGAATAAGCAGCTTGTGATTCACGGATGTTAGCTAACCTTGAACTTTCTAAGTATAGTTACTACGACCAGTACGTGCCACCGTGACACCAGTCGGAGCTTTGCCTCCACACCCGCCCTCAAACACACTTGCACGTGCACCCACATGCAAGCACACAGAAAACAGATAAGGCTTTATCTTATCTCAGTATTAGCACTGAGCCATTATACACTCATACAAATCCACAAACGCACAACCAGGTGCACAAACAAACAGGGTTTAAAAAAAAGATTTTAAAAATATAGATATATATTTTTCATTTTTGATTGAAACAAAAAAAATTTGAGGTGAATGAAGGGAAGGACTGAGAGACAGGGAGACTCAGATTTAAAGAAAATCTGTCTCTTCTTGATAAAAATAAATGAATAACTGTGATAGTAAGTCTTCAAAGTTTATAGAACATAGTGTCCACTATGTTCTCTGACTGCAGCAGGACCCAGGAGGTGGTGCGTTGTGTATCTGTGAAGCCTTTGTATATGTGCAAACCGGGTGTGAGCATGCAGTAGCTGTGTGTGCGCCGATGTTCACAGTGTGCAAGAAGGAGACAGATGATCCGGCCTCTTTGTAGAGTTTCCAAACAGAAGCAATAATTTTCGCTACCTGCTGTAATCCCCCGATTTATTGCATCACTTAGCAGCCTTAATAGCCTAATAAGCCACAAAACAGGCAATCCACCAGCATGTATCAACAAATACAGTCTCTGTGGAGCCACATGATTCCACATAACAAGTGTCTTAACTGTAGGTTCAAAAGACACATGTTACTGCACGGGCTTTCAGATGAACGCCGTACAAGATGATGAGTGTGTTTCGTGGTATTTTCAATAAATGAAAGTGATTATTCTTTCTAAGTGCCGTAATATCAGACTGAGCTATAAGATGGCGGTTAAAATCTCTCACAGCTACAATCTTATATCGCCATCATGTGGACAACTCAAGGTACTGCTTGCTTTACACCACTCGCCAGATATTATATATACAAACACTAGCTAAAGATAAAGAAAAGAAATGCAAGTTCATATTTTAAATATGTTTTATAGATCAACACTATAATGTATGTGTATACAAGAGGGTTAATGTAAGGTATGGATTTCTCCTCTGCAGTCACCTATGTGCCCGTGGGCTGGGTTCGGATCTGTTGCTAAGGTATTTAACAGCCTGCAGCTCATTTATTATACAATTACAGACATGCTTTGCTTGTTTTTCTGATGAACCATTGCACAATCACAAAAATGATTTGGGTAATTACCATAACTGTTATTTTAGGGCTGTTGTGGCATAAGCCTTCCATTTGATGGTGAACACTGCTAAAGGTTTCGTTTAGGTGCATCACTACTCACCATCCAGAAGAGGGTACCCGTGGCAAAGTCTGCATATTGTTCTATCGTGGACAGCACACTGAAGATTAGACACACCAGGACCATGACGAAGCTGCAGAGAGAGACACAGCACATCCAGTCCATTACCACCACTCACTACATATCACTAAGCATCGTGTTACGATGCAGTAAAACAACACAGTGAATATATTAAGGCTTTGTATAACTCTGACCTGAATATATTTCTCCTCATTGCATTTCATTTTCTTCTAGTGCATTTCAAAAATACACGACTGAAGAACTTGGTCACATTTGGTGGCTGTGGCTCACAAGGAATGGGTAATCTAGCATTCAGCCAACCACTCTACCAACCAATCATGTGAGCGCGTGTGCAAACGTTAGACAAAGTGCTAAGGTACAGAAAAAGTGCTTGGACGAATGCGTGTGTGAGAATAAGGCTTGTAAAAAGTGCCATGATTGCTTAGTTAGATTACAAAAGCACTCTATAAGTACCAGTTCATTTTACCATTTGGTTGTACAGAAGTAAAATGCAGAGCATGCAAACATTTGATAGAATTACAAAGTAAAAATGTAGAAAATAACACATTTTTGAAGTTTTTATGAATAAAATATAAAAATGACAGCAGGATCTAAAACTATGACTAAAGGGGAACTGTAACACAGTCAGAAAAATGTTGAATATGCTTACATATATCGCCTTGACATCTATGGATTCATAGCAACAATCAATAAATACATTTTGTTACAAAACAAGTTGTACAGCACCCAGTTACTGTACAAAGTTTAAGGCACTTAAGGTGTTTTTCGTCACTCTGTTTAAATGAACAGCTGACAGGATGTTTCCACATTGCCTAGCAACTGTGAAACATTCCGACGAGACAGTCCATCTGTCCGTGTACATACATCGTCTACAAATACAGGCCTGTGAGCTGAACATCCACCAGCCACACGACTAAATGAGGACGAGAAAGGTGGATGGGGGTTAAAGTGACAGTGAAGGGAGTAAGCAAAGGAGTCAAACAGGGCGAGGAACGGTAGCGCCGCAACTCGTGATTAGCATTTCAATGAGCAATTCACCTGCAGATTTTTATCTTCGTCAGGAAAAAAGTAAACAGTTCCCTTCTTCAAATCGTCACAAAGCCCAAGTTGGCACATTCAATTTGGTTTATTTGACTGAGCAACATTTCAGTGACATTTTATGGATAATAGAAGTAAAAGAGCCACATAAAAGTCTGGATTTCTCCTCTAATCAGGTCAATATTATTTATACAGCTCATATCAAAAGTCATCTCAAGGTGCTTTACAATATGATGGAAAGACCTTACAATATTAGAATGAGAACTCAAACATGCACTTGGTAAAAGCAGAGAAGAAGTGGTCCCTTTTTAGCAGGAGATCTCTGGCTAAAGTAGGCTCAGCGAGAGGCAATCCATAGGCCACAGGAGTGAGGAGAGAGGGTAGCAGAGAGAGATGACAAAAAATGTAATGAATAAAAAGCAGAGGTAAGGGGAATGAATATGGAATACAATGAAACAAAACAAAAACAAAAAAAGTCTTGCTCATTAATGGAAAAATATTTTTCAATGAACCACTTGTTGTTTTTAACTCTTTAAAACACTACAAAGTAATAATGACCTCAAACACACCGCTCAAAGCCATTTGAATATGTTTTTTTATTTTACACTACTACTAAAAGGTCCATCCATCCATTTTCTTCCGCATATCTGGGCCCAGGTTGGAGGGGCAGCAGTCCAAGCAGAGAAGCCCAGACCTCCCTCGCCCCAGCCACCTCCTCCAGCTTATCCGGGGGAACACCAAGGCGTTCCCAGGCTAGTCGAGAGATATAATCTCTAAGGGAGAGGCCAGCCACCCTTCGGAGGAAGCTCATTTCCCCCGCTTGTATTCGCGATCTCGTTCTTTCGGTCACTACCCACAGCTCGTGGCCATAGGTGAGGGTAGGGGCGTAGGTCGACCGGTAAGTTGAGAGCTTCGCTTTTACACTCAGCTCTCTCTTCACCACGACAGACCGGTACAGCGTCCGCATCACTGCAGCTGCACCAATCCGTCTGGTGATCTCCGGCTCCCTTCTCCCATCACTCGTGAACAAGACCCCGAGATACTTCAACTCCTTCACTTGGGGCAGGGTCTCGTCTATACTAAATTTATAGTTACTAAAAATTTCCTCCTTTAACCTCCTCACCCATTTATTTACATATTAATTTATTACATTCAGAAAATTCTTTTTGCATTTTCTTTACTGAACCTCCAGCACCGAAAGTGTGGCTGGTTGTTTGAATTTTTACCAGCCAGAAATAATCCTTGATACATATAAGAGCTTTTCGATTACACTCTATTAATGTTTATCATAAAATTCACTTAAAAACACACACTTCTAAGCGGTGTGTGGTTGCATTAAGATTTTGTGCACCACAATCTGGATTACACGCCATATGCTGGAAGGGTTATTTTAATCATCTAAATGCACCATATATACAGCAGTACATAGTATAAGGCAGTATATACTTTACTAAGGTCCCTATACTGCAAATCTATTTTTTCTTCCCCCATCTGAGCAAAAATCCTCCCTCATGCGAGCCACACCTTGTGACATTGTTTTGAAGGTGTTCTCTTCTTCAAAGATCGCGCTCAACACTTGACACATTATGACACATCGTAGAATTACATTAATGTAAAGGGTGATGAAGGGGCGACTCGTAAACGAGGATTCCCCATTACACTTAGACCACAAGCCAGATGGGACAGTTTACTCTCTGGGGATTACTGCTCACCACACACACACACACACACACACACGCACACACACACACTTCTTCCTTCCTCTTACTTTTCTTGAAAGGATGCCAGCGTGGGGCAATAGATGACATCGGATTTTCTACAGTGCTATTTGCTTGGATGCCTGCATCAGAAAGTCACATGTTGTGCCATGGTTAGGTTTGACTTTATTGTAACTCTAACTGAAAACTAAGCTTTCAGCCAATCCTTCCTGGAACTTTTCAGGACAATAGAGATTTTAGTCTGACCGGCGATAAGAAAGATGGAGGAACTGTATGAAGGGAGGAATGGTTAAAGAAAGGTAGTCTAATCCTGGAGATGTTACTGTGAAGGACCATTTCTGTGGTCCGGATACTGAACATCACTTGCTTGACTATAGCATGCATGCTAACCCAGCACTGTATGTATGCTTTTATGGTTATTACTGGTGATTTGAACCACGTTACACTAGACAGACTATATAAACGGTTCCACCAGAGAAAGCAGTACTAGACCCACTGTATGCTAACACTGCTAATGTACAAAGTGCAACTGCCACCTCTCACCCTTCAGCAAGTCTCATCCAACTCTAGTCCTGTTGACACCAAAATGCGTTCCTCTTGTTCAACGTCCACCCTGTACCCACAGACTGAGCTGTTAGGACTCGTTCAAGTTAGCTATGGAGGCACCACAGGACTGCTTTGACTCTACAGCCTGGATTGTTTTTTATGAACTACATGGAGAGGACACAGTCTGATGGCCTGTTATCACAGAACAACCAAGTCCTGTGGATACATCACAATACTGACCATGACTGTATGTTGGGTTTTGAAAAACAAGCCCTGGTTCACAAGTGACTTGAAACACTTCTCAATAAAAAGAACTAAGCCTTGAGCGTGAAGCTTAAGAAATAGAAGGCCTCTTACAGGAAGATGCTAAAGGCTACACTGGAGGAGAACAGCATGAGAGATGTTTGGAGTAGTATGAGGAAAACCACTGGGTTTTAAAAGACAGACAAACAACCAGTGGGCAGCCTTGAGAGATTACATGAGGTCAACTATTTCTTCAGCAGTTTTAGTTCACAGACCTCTGCCACCACCATACACCCCTTGTTTCCACACAACTCCAATAATCTTCAGACCTAACTACAGCTCACCAACTCCAGTGGACAGGAGACACCTGGAGAAACTATGAAAGTACAAGGCTGCCAGCCCTGATGACATCAGACCTAAAGTTCTGAGGACCTGTGTAAGCCAGCTGTCTGTGAGAAGATGTTGTAAGAAAACATCCTGCTGGCTCATGTACCAAAGAAGCTGACACTTTCCAAATTCAAGGTGCTGGATAGGTTAGTCTTGGCCCACCTGAGACCGCAGGTGAAAACATCTATTGACTCTCCGCAGTTCGCAACCAAATCTGGTAGCATATGACACAATCACTCTACACAGCGGATTTGAAATACAATCTTATTTTGAAATAAAATCTTACCACATGCAAAAATATTCTGATGATACTGCTATAGTGGCATGCAACAGGAGTGGACAGCAGCAGAAATACAGAAGTCTCATTGAGGCTTTAGGGAAGTGGCGTAGTAGGAGTTGCCTCCACCTCAAGACCTGACAACCAAAGATCTATCGATCTATCGATCCATCACCTAGGCAACAAAAGACCAACTCAGAGGCTGTATACAAAATATAAGCAGGCTCAACTTCCTGTGAAGTCACCAGGGCACATACAAGAAAGTTTTCTCTTTAACTAACATTTTACTGCCATTTAAAACTGCATTTTTCTTTGCTGGTTTTATTTATCTAATATTTCTATTATTATTATTATTATAAAATTATTTCCTAAATATGGGATTAAATTATTATGTTACTTTACGTTAACTATTTAAATTTAGTGGGTGCATTTTACACTAAATTAAACTGTGACATCAGATAGATAGGCCGGTAGATCGATTTAAGTTATTACCAAATGAGATACTTAAAGACCACGCATACAAGGCAAATAAAGTAAACCCCTGTTTACTATACTATATTTTAGTAGCTATTTGATCTATGCTGTGCAGTAAGTGGTCACAGGAAACAACTGTTCGTGTCATGCTGTTCCCAGGGATCCAAACAGTAGTAATGCCAGACTTTTGGGAAAGCAAAGATCAGACAGAGATACAGGTTAAGAAGAGAGCAGGTGAAGCCAAATGTCCGTTTCCTGTTTGTTGAGATCGGATCATATTATTAGGATGAGCATAAATATGATATATATATATATATTGTATCAGTGGTGGTAACAGTCATATCTAATCAATGCAGATTATTTAAACAGAAAGGAAAACTCAAAAATCATATAAGTAAAATCGTTATATTTTCCAGCATTCCACTGCTTGAAATAAATCAAAATGTGTTGTTAAATGATCAAGAGTTTTGTAATTGATCACAAGAAACACAGAGCCTAACAAATTTTATTTCTTATGATATATTTACTACACATGCAAGTCTAAAAAAATAAACAAAAATATTAGGACAATATCAGATTGTGTGAGCACAAATGTTTGATGATATACTAAGTAGTCTGCAGTGTGTCCAGTGTCTTACGTTAATGTGCTTTGACCATGACTACAGCCAGATATAGTGATTTTCCTCATGTCACATTTCATTGTTTTCTGCAGTAACCCACCCACAGAGGTGTTTGCAGGACAGGACTCGGTCACTCATACCCAGCCAACCTTATTTAGGCGGGCCAAAAACCCTGGGATCTGATTAAAACAAAACAGCTGGGGCTTTAGTGATTTAGCATTATTGACAGCAGATCCATCCAGCTTCTCTAAAATAAGTACAGCATAAAGCCACGCCAAACCCTCTGCTCAATCAGCATCAAACCTACGGCAGTATAAGCTCAGGAAGCATCACCTAAACACTGATAACGAATGAGAACAGAACATCTTCACGTCTATGAAATAATGTGAGCACAGAAACACACTTTACACTGTAAACAGACAAAAAGTACGGCCTACTAAGTTATGTCTAAAAACCCTTTGAGTGGGAAATTTGCTTGTAAATCACTGCAGGTTATTCAGTTTCCTTTGTTCAACCATCAGGTTCATCACCACAGTTCAGCACGTCCAGTTTAAGTTGACAGGTGGCAGAAAGCTTGTTCAGTATTACATAATGATGATTATCATGCAAATACTGGTGTTTGTGAAGCACAAATGGTTAAAATTACTGGCTGATGTGAAGCCAACTGAGTATAAAACTATCCCCAGTTCTGTGCCGACCAAAATCTAACCTACGTCTAAACATTTGCATTTTTTCTGAGTGTCCATGCAAAAGGAAAAGCCAGCTTAATCAACAAGCCAAATATTAGCCTTGTATTTGCTTAAGTTGAGCTGCATTTGGTTTGTGTCTCTTCTCTGCTAGGAAGCAATGGCCAGTTCAAGTGTCTATCTATTACAGTCTTGAACCCTACAAAACTGCAACTAAAAAAATAATAATAATCTAAGACACGAGTACATAAAAAAAGCTCTCTATAGTGCAGGAGATAAATGCAGTAATGAGGACTACCTGCCTAGATTTGTTTTGTGCCACACTTGGGTCATCAGCTGGGACCCTTTTCAATAACAGGTGTTTTGTTACGTTGAATAATTACACCAAACCAGAACTACCTCCCAACCCCCTTTATCTGCAGCCACACACTCGCTACTGCCCTCACAATCAAAAAACTAAGCAGGAGTTTTGTGTAGCCAACAACTCTTTGAAACCTAAAAGGGCTCTCTTTGCTACTCATCAAAGCAGCTTATCTCCGCCATCAAACACATCACCAAACATAAGTTCAAAACAGCCAGGCTTCACACAGACATTAATATGCTAATCAAAGCGACTCAGGTAACGTTTTTATTCTAACTAGCATGTTCTTTCATAACTCTACAGGGCCACGAGTAGCACAAAAAACAAACAAACAAAAGCACAAAGGTAATACAATTTCATAATCAGGACAAAAATTAGATGTTTATATGCAAAGCTGATAATGGCAATCCAAGAACACTTTTCAACAAACAACAAACAATACCTGAAGTGATTATAACTAAGCCTTTTAGACATCGACTCACCCTGAGAGGACTAACTAGAGTCAGCCATGTTTTTCTTTAGGCTGCTCCATGCACCAATAGGAAGCCAGAGATCTGAGGCTTGTATTACGGAGCACGATGGGGACTTGGTGGTAACTTAAAGTTTAGCCCTCGGTTTTCAGTATCTTCAGGCTGTGTTTGGTTTTCTCCAAACGTGGTGCTGTGCATTAAAGACCAGACATCTCAACTTTGGTCTCGTGTGTTCCAGAAGTCTTGTGGTTTATTCACATCCATCTTTGCAAACCTAAGCCGTGCTGCCATGTTTTCTCCGAGAGAAAAAAGGCTTTCTCCTGGCAACCCTTCCAAACAAGCTCCAAGTTCAAGTTTTTCTCCTTGCACTGTCATGAACTTTAACATTTAACATGCTAACTGAGACATGCAGAGTGAGATGTTGCTCTTGTTGTTTTTAAAAGTGGTCATACTTTCTGATGATCAGTTAATCAAGTGCATTTGATTAGCAGCACCTGGTAAACTCTTACCCTGGCAACCAACTTACCCACTTAATCCTGTCATATTTAGTTTTCCACACACAAGGCTTCTGCATTTTGCTTAGTTTTTGTAAAATAAAAAATGACATGGTGTAATATGTCATCTACTTGTTAATCCAAGGTTGCATTTACCTCATTTTAAGAACTGATGAGGACCAGAAACCTTAGAATTAAAAGAGAAACGCCCTCTTTTTTACAATGACACCCTGAGTAAAAGTTCAAACAAGAGATCAATTTGTAAAAACTGATATTTAAACAGGTAGTTTAGGTTATACTCTAATTTTGTTTGCCGTAATGTTTTAAACTCCCAAATAAGTTTCCAAATGTAAACACTAATTATGCTGTTATGATCATTATGAATGATTGGCAAACTTATGAAAATGTAACCCAATTTCCAGACTAAAGTTTCTCTTTAAATGTCCATATTTCCTAAATCCATGAACCAATCAGGTGTCCACCTGTAACATGGGCTCAAGAGTCAATATTGAAGTGAAAATGCAGGGGACAGCCTAAAAGAGGAACACAGGACTACACAGTGGACTATTTAACCTAAAAAGGCAGAAGAATACAGGTGAAATCAGTAAGAGCGAGGATGGCGATCACACAGGAGGAAAAACTAAAAAGGAAAAGGAAACACAACAGAAAGCTGGCTTTCACAGTAAAACAGGAAATAACCAAAAGACAAACACTAAACTCAGAAACAAGAAGAGTGAAACTACAAATGATAACAAAGACGGAAAAAGACACTGACAGAAATACAACACAGCATTTTGACTTGGTTGTTTTGTATTTTATCCGAGGTTGTATTTAGATTGTTTCAAGGTGTCCTGATGTCCAGATTATTTTTACTACGTCACATTAAATAAACTCTTAGAATTGATAGAGACTCTGCTTTCTTCTTAGCTTCACTGTAGGTGCTTTTTAATGCTTTTTTAGCATCTAAGGTCTGCATTTGCCTGTAACCACAGTCTCAGACCAACATCACATCTGTGAATTTAGTGAAAAAACAAAAAACAAAACAACTTAGAGCTAAACAAACATAAATTGCCCTTACCATTCTGCTAGACAGCAGGGTCAGAGAGCCCTCCAAAACCCTCTTTATTAACCCACGTGCCCTCCCCATCCCATCCATGAAAGAGCTTAAGGTGGATTACACCACATCAGCCACCGGCCATAAACACGGATATTCTATCCTGGCTTAGTTATCATCTTGTCCATCAAATACTTGGAAAATAGAGAAGAAAAATCTCCTCATAGGCTGGAGCACAAGATCAATCATAGAGAAATAGTTAGAGAAATAGTTCACATGGCCATGTCATTCATAACCAGTATCATGCACCAGTATACAGTTCAACATTGAGACTTCCTCACTTCTTTTTCACATTTATTCTGCTTATTCTAAACTGATTTTTATGTATTTTTTCTCTTATCTAAACTCACTATTTTATGGCAACAAAGCCAAATTTTTTTGTTTATCAAAAAGGGAAAAAATACGTTTATTATTCAGACACAGACACATTTAGCTCAGGTTAGTCAGAAGTGCAGGCAGTGAACAGGAAAACCAGGTAAGTGGGAGGGGGACTTGTTACACTGTAACACCTACCAACAGACACACTTCAATTCACAAACATTTCTAGAAAACGGCTCCTGAAATTGGCTGACAGCTGACAGATGCCATCCAGGTTAACTGAGCTCGAGAGACTGCCAAACCAATGGCCGAAAATACCCAAATCCACGGACGCAATGCTTGTTGCCCCGTGCAAACAAAACTCAGGTATATTCACCGCAAAAAGTGCCTTAAGTCACGAGATAAAAGCTCTGAATAAACTCCCCAGATATTTTATTAGGTACACTTTTTTACTGTTGACTTGGATCCTGACATCCAAATGCCTTAGCAGAAACTGACCTGGAGCTTCTCCTCTGATCTCTGACCTCTGACATCAACAAGGCAGACCAATCCAACCTGGCCCTATGCAACCTGTCCCCTAATGGGTGCCTTTTCTATTGTGTGCCGTTTGCTTTTTTTGTATATATCCCTCCTGTTTGTACATAATTCTTCTGCCTGTATATATTTCTTGCATTTGTTGTTTATTCCTGCTGTCTTTCTATTTATATTTTATTCCCGCACATTGGTATGGACCACCCACAATTTGGTTGTACATGTACAATAAAAAGAAAGGGCAATTCTATTCTATTCTATTCTATTCTATTCTATTCTAAGAGCCACCATGTTCAGAGTCACTTTGACCACCTTTCTTCCCCATTCTGTTACTAGGTTTAAACTTCAGCAGCTCATCTCCATCATGTCTACGTGCCTTCATGCACTGATATGTCCTACATGTGGAACTTTAGATATTAACTGTAGATAAATGAAGGAAAAACGTAACTGAACCTTACATAATGTACATTTAGCATCAGAAGCACCCAAAGTCAAATCCTTAGCTTCTACACCCATGTCAATTGCAAATGTACACACCCAACAATATATTTACTACAAAACACTGTAACAATGTAACTGCTAAACAAGCCACAGACAAAGACAAACATCTAGGTTTCTAGAACCGGGTGTCATTCCCGCTGAATTAGCCGGATCAGGATGTTAAAATGCTGGGTGATCAATCTGTCATGAGGAGGATAATGTATTAAATGTATTTGACTTTGACTTTGAAATAATAATAATTTTAAATTATATAATTATTTTCCATGTAAGTAGTTATTGTAGTTAGTAAACAATACTGACTGTTAAAAATAAGCCTATGGATATGTTATTTAAAAAATATCACTAAACTCACTAAATTAAAAATCGCATCACTTGATGAGCGAAACATGCCCCTAAAGAATTCCCTGAATACACTGGTGTTTTACAGTAAAATGGACATGAGACATACAGTTCACTCCAGTCTAGCAGTAATCTCTCGTAAGCAGATACAAGAGTTCTCCGCTCTGCCTGCATAGATAGAGGGGAATGCCTGGAAGCTGAGGATTCACTATAGCCATTTCAATAATCTGTCCAGATATAAAAACACACAACAAAAGCCAGTATTTAAGACAACATCTGGCCCAGTGCTTTTTTCAAGAGGATAAACAGCTGCAATTCTTCCTCCACCGCAAACTGGTTGGGTTTTGTAAAGCTATTTTTAATCATACGCCAACATTTTTAACACACACATAGGTAGTTAAAAATAAAACGTGGCTTGGATAATAAGTTGATGTCATTTATTTTATGAGTTCAACTTTTTTTTGTCCAGGTATGTTTGAAAGAAACTGATGGATAAACTCGACTGATAAAAGGACCAAGAGGTATCCAGCTTGGAGTCCGAGAAGGGCATTTAGAAATCATGAGGATATACATGTTTATTCCCTCTGGTTATGTAAAAGACTCAGAGGGAGTGGCCCAAACATGGAGTGGATCATTGCCCCAGGTTCTCTGTACACTGGTGAGTGTGTATTGCATAAGACTCTTTTCGGACACATGTCCACGTATGCTGTCTGGGGTCCAAGGGATTTCTGCCCACTTTGACTAACTCGGGCATCATTAGTGTGGCATGTGCCTGCTTGTGTTCCTGTCAGTGTGCTGGGCCCATATTAAATATAACTGTTTATATATTTCATCTAATTATCTAATGATGTGAATGTGAATAATTCATAAAATTCTGTAATCCTTCTCTAAAGTTTGTATGACCCAAGTTTACATAGGGCACCTGGAGTTATTATTATTTAATTTGGCAATAAATTAAAGAAATAAAATCTCATCTATCAGGGCCCATTTTAAATTTCTCTTTAGCCCAACATGGATGATGAGCTGTGGTAATGTGAAGCCCACAAGTTAAAATCCAGGTAGAGCTTATTTTTTGAACTGTGTTCAGACAAATGCTTTGTGCTACTGTAATAGACCAAATATCCCCGTAAAGCTCACCTTCACTTCTTTTTAAAACTTTCATTTAAGGATTGCTTGTAAAATGGGTTAAAGTCCTTCAAATAAAAAAAAAAACTATACCTGTTGATCCAAAATCTTAAAGTATTTTTCATAAATGAATAAGCAAAATAAGTCCCTCAAAGTAATGCTTGCGTAGTCCCTTCACCATACTTTCCGTGTGCACGTGAAAGACAGAAAGTACAGTACAGGGACAAGTTGTTCTGCTAAACAGAAGGGGATACAGCACCGGCTCAGGAGACAAACTAACACTGCTTAATGTGTAAATTAAAAGACCTGGAACACAGAATTCTGTGTTGTTCCAGTGAGAAAGAGAAAATTCACAGTACGGATTTAAAACCTGAGACAAGGTGGACAATCACCTGGTCATAAGCAAAGCATTTGGAGGTGCCAACACTTATTAGGTGCTTTCATTACACGTATAGTAACACAAACACCTGTCGTCAACTTAAATGACATTACCACCACTTCAGCTGAGGTAACGCTATCTTTGCTTCACTTGTCTCTTCTTACATAATAATGGAAAAACGGCCCTTCTGAACACGTGATCTCAAGACCATCACTGGTATACTGCAATATCACATCTATAAACGGTCACAAAAATAACTAATACATTCTAGATATTATGAGATTGTTTTTTTTTGTTTGATTGTTTGTTTTTAGATATGGATTTACCAGCATTTTATTCTGCAGTCCACCCAAATTTCAGCATCTGCACATGTGCCGATTCGCTGGAAATGTCCCTGACCGTTGCACAATAAAGGCAGTGATGAATTAACTAACTAGTTGCATTGTGTGTGTGCTGTTTGTGTGTATGTCATCTTGATGTAGAGCAGGGCTTTTCAAGCTGACCTATTAGTGCTGTCATGAGTGCTGGATGAGGTCCTTTGTATCGTTGCTCTCCCCTGCCAAATCCGAGAAAAGGGACGAGGGATTGAATGGCCGCCGCCTATAGTCTTCGACACGTAAGAGTTACTTAAAGGAGCGTCAGTGAGGATCGGTTAGAAGGGTTTAATATTGAATGAAGAGCAGTCTCGGGTTCACTGTCACTGTTTGAACTTTAGAGCCTCAATTAAGGACGATCAGCAATGCAAACAGAATCTTTGCACTGTTTCCACGTATCTGTGACCGACAAAACTAATGAGACAGACTAATTCGACTTCTCTTCAAGCACAGCTTTACAGAGGCAGATGAACAGTAGTAAGCTATATATTATATTATATATTATATTATAATCTTATTTGAAATCGACATCAAGCCCAAATGCTGTCATCTCCGCAGACAACTTAAAACCACTCATCAGAATTAAGGTAAAGGAGAAAACATCTTTGAAATACAGAGACTTTATCACTGAGATCACTTTCCCAGATAGCATCGCTTCTATTTTGTTGAGTGGAGGAAGTTAAAATTCTGACTTATTTCTATTTTCCTTCAATGTGGTCTAAATCGTTGCCTTGTATTTGTGACATGTGCAAAGACAATAAAGTTGAATTCTATTCTATTCTATCTATGGACTCGGTGTGTGATGTTCCTGAATAAATTTGAGTTCCACAGTTTCTAATCTTACCACTTCTGTTTTAAGTAAGCTAACTGCATGTTTTTATTTTTTTTGTGACAGCTGAATAAGAGGAAGAAAATCGATGGATGAAGCTTTATCATAATATTTCAATTACTATTCAAAGGAATTCATTTTATTTTCTAGAGTACCTGACATGGGTCAGACAAAACATGCTTATGCAGCACAGCATAAAAAACTCTGCTTTTATGGATGAGTTCATTTCATCTGTTGACAAAACAAAGAGCAGAAATAACCTGGCAACTCAGAACCAGACGTGCGATTAGCCAGATCACATTGACCTGATTCTGCTGGGCTTTCTTAAAACAACCACCGACACACAGCAGGCCTAAAGACACTGCTCCTCCTGCTACCGGGAACCAGAGCCTATAACTGGAAGAAGAAGCGCTAGATGTAATTAACAAGAGAGCGTCTGGAGCTAATGAAATGACACCAGAGTCTGTTTTGTGAATCTTCTAACACTTCTGTGAAAGTTTGTACATCGTCACCCAGGTAATTTTCATGGGAGCCTATTCTTACTTAACTAGACTTTATTTTTAACCTTATTCACGTGGATTGAGATTTTGAGCACTCGCAACTCTCTCAGATTACCAACTGTACCTAACACAAGCTCATCGTCTTCTGCAATCGACTCACTTCGCCTGTGAAGTGTGGACTTAAATCAGTGTGCACAGAAACTGACAGGTACTCACACAAGGAAGTGGTAGAGGAAGCACTTCAATCCAGCAGGCCTCTCTAGGAAGTTGTAAATATCCCCCTGCATGCTAGTCTTGATGTAAGGGCTGTGGAATTCCTTTTGATGATGACGCAGCCAGCTTGAACGAGGGAGAGGTGGCGGGATGGCGGTGAGAGAGGGCTGGCTCTGTAAAATCTGCAGGGCCGGGTCCTTTGTGTCTGCAGGCGGACAGCAGGGAATGCCTGATCCATTATTCACCGCCGCGGGCTCCGGTTCCAGTGAAACAGGAGAGTAGTGGCTCCTGTCAGGTGCAGGGGACCTGAGGGCTGTGCTGCTGGTAGCCGCGCAGGTGGGAGGCGCGAGGCCAACGTCCATCTCCTGGTCCAGGCTGATGCTGGTGCTGGTGCATCCGTTTGGGCTGCAACTTATGAAGGAGCTCCCCAGCCTGCTGCCACAGTCACGCTGCACCCGGCACGTCGCGTGAAAGGAGCGTGTCCGTCTTTCCCCCATGTCGCCCCGCGGGATGGTCCAGTTCAAAGAAGAGGGCCAAAGGGGAACAAAAAGCCTTGGGAAATCCTGATTGTTCTAGCGAAGGGAACAGGGCAGCCAAATTAAAAAACTAGCCAGGCATGGCTAGCTACCTGCTGCTGAGAAGAGTTCTCTTTGCTGGGCTGCATCTGTGTCCATACCTGCAGCAGAAGATGTTACATTAGTCTGAGAGAAAGCCTTATTATAACACTTGTTATTTTAGTGTCGAAAGACAAAATGATAATTGGATGCTGGAAAGGAGAGATACTCTTATAAAAAGCCCTTTTTTGTATTATATCACCTGGATTAAATGATTGACATTGACAGCAAAAACCGAAACATGCTGACTCTAAAAATATTAACAGATTAGAATCTGACAAATACTAAATGTGGTTCCCTTTAGCCTGTTGCTTTTGAACTGTGACCATATGCGGATCAGGGATGTTTTGTGCTTAGGGCACTGATGCTGATTAAAGCTTTTCATTGTGTAACTCTAATTGCCCTAGTTTTTGCTCTAAGATGCACCTTCAGAAGGTATAGCGTCATGGCTATTGCTAGTTTTTTTTTGTTTTGTTTTTTTTTTGAGACAGAAAGAAAATGAAAGTAAAGAATTCCCAGCAATATTCCTTTTAGCTCTCCCTGCTGCTTAGACCGCTGTGCTGTGACTTGTAAGCTCTAAGCATTATGAAAGTGTAACAGGCACATAATATTCCCAAGACCCGAGCGCACACTAGTTAATGTGGGAGTGACAGGTCAACACACTAGTCCATTTCCACCAGCTCTTTCTGATGGAGATTTTCTACTGTAAAAAAAAAACAGCATCCTGTTAAGAGTATCGCTGATGGGTGTCACAACCTCTCTCCTCTTCCATCTGGAAGGCAATGCAGATGCGCGGTGTGCACTCGGTTACAGTTCAGTTTAAATTCAGAGGGAAAAAAAAAAACGCAGTGTGTTTAGCAGCCAGTGACGGCATTTAAGCTTGTGCTGTCACAATGTCACCTTCAGCGCTGGTTACACAAAGTGTGTCACACCGCAAACGCTTAATCAACGTGCAACCGCCCAAAAATTAGACCGATTAAAGCGCTGGGTGGCTGCAACCACGTGAATGATTATTTTTGTGGCTTCTTTCTCACCTTTCTCCAACTTCTTTCTTATGTAGTCAGATCAAGGTTAAAGTTGTGTGTCTTTACTTAAAGATGCACACAAATTCACAAAAAAGTAGTCAGCTGTATTGTTTTATCATATATACATAATTATTTAAATTATATTTCTCTACTTTATATATTGTACTTTTTTTTTTTGCACAGTATTATTATAATTAGGTTATGCTGCATCTATTTATTTTTTGCCTTGTCCACTCTCCTGCTGTAGCAATGTGAATTTCTCACCTCTGGGACTAATAAAGAATATCTTATCTTAAAAAAAAGAGCCCTTCTAACATAAAACTAATTTATGCTAAATGACTCTTCACGAGAGGTTGGTGGATGTTCCAAATATTGACAGTATTGATACAGATGTGTATTGTTATCAGATTGATACTATTGTAATAGGATTAATACCGAAGTGCTTTAGAGGCAGGCATTTTCCAAAAAACTGTCTTTCAAAATACCTGAAAAGCTCAAAAGGGTGTTTTCTTGTACTAACTAATAATTTTGGAAAGTAATTTACTCATTTAAAGGTCATTAAAATGTGTTCAGAATTTGAGGATGATCCATCTCATAAATCATGCTCTCCCCTAAATAAGCTGCCTTTTTTAAAGTATAGATACTGGTATTGGCAATACTGTCCCTGTATTTACTTGGTATCACACCAATACCAGAATTTGCAGTATTTACAGCACTACTCTTCATCACTTTAGGCCAGCACATGTTGATGTAAACATTATGGAAGTCACTGATTACAGATCTTTTAACTCTACACGAAGAAGGATCTACAGGACAGTTAGTAAGCTGTGTTGTCCATGTCACAAACAACAACCACCTGTGTGTGCATGGGGGCAAACAACCTAATTCTGGCAAGCCGACAACTTTCCATCTGACCAAATCAAAGCCTCTGCTTGCTATCATATGTACAATTAATGAATGCATAAACAGCGGGTAGCCGATATAGTGTCTTCTCTGGAAAGATACTCAACAAGGCGGTGTGATAGATGACCGGATGTTACCTAAAAGGATCGGAAAAAATAAAGATCTAATTGGAGGCAACGAGCCCCGTCCATATCTGTCCTCGGCTACGGTGGAAGTGATGACAGGAGCCACATGTCTCCCTTTAGATAGAGTTTCTACCTTTAAAAAATGGAAACCACACAGTCATGAGGCACACAATGAACTGCCAGACATGCATAGGCTGCTGTGGGACTCTACGGTTACAGAGTATTATGTGACTTTCCGTTAAACTGAACCGACCCATGTGGGTGGGCAGGTGGGGGCATATAACAAATCAAATGATAGCGTGTGGGCTTTTAAACATAAAACGCCTCACACTACCTAAAAACCTCCAACCCCCCGTCCATCTGTTAAACATTTCTCCTGAAAGCAGCATAAGCGCGTAAATTCGGTTTAAATGAAAGTGCTGTCTCCATCACTTAACACTACACAAACACTGCTGTCCTAAACAACAACGTGAGAATATTGCGTTAGACCTTACCTTTAACTTACACACCACGACTCAAGTTGTTTTCGGGGCACCAAGTTCCTCTTTTTCTGCTTTGTGTCACAGCAAGTTCCAGGTACTCGCTTCCTTCAGATAGAAATGATGCTCCAGCGCTCAAACACATAAGGAACGCCGCAAACACCGGGATGCCACAGTTCTTTAAGCGGCTGCAGTCTGCAGGACTTGTCCCTTTGAAGAGCATCGTCGCTTCTGCCAGGACACGCGATGCCTTTACGGGCGAGAGGAAATCTTAAAATATAATTAAACTATAGTACATATACCAGATTTATCGTTTTTGTAATAAGTTCTCTAACAACCAAGTGACAGTTATAACTTTGTTCTTGTTGTTGTGTTAATCCAATCGATATTTCTTCAGTCACTCAGTAAAATAATAGCGATGGCAAACAATCGATCACGTGCTGTCTATATCGAAAGTCACGCCCTCAAATATATTCTGATGCCGAAATAAACGCTCAGTTTTCAGTCACATTTTGATTTTACGAACATACCAGGTTATTTCATAAATGAACTGCTTGTTCAGGTGTGCTGGGGGTAATATTCAAAGCATATTTTAATGTTGTGAAAGGCTAATGTATTTTATTAGCATATTGTTACAATTAACCACCGTCACATGTTGTTGTTTT
>NW_005187428.1:4059645-4064171 GCF_000239375.1 Pundamilia nyererei | reverse complement strand
ATATTAAGATGTTTAACACTTTCATCTTTTTGTTGTTGTTGTTTATTTGTTTGCTTTGCAACTTTCTAATTAATATTTTCAAACGGTCTTTGAACGCACCCTATGTTTCAAAAAGCAGCAGCTGGCAGAGTCCAGTCACTTGACTCACAAAGAAACAGGAGTACCTCCATTAACATTGTAGTAGTATCTTATTATGACTGCTTTGTTAAAGTATCACCTACCAGATAAACCAGTGTTTACGACACGCGGTGAGCCGTTTCACACCTGTTCTTATCTAAACGCTTAACTGCGCCTGTGCTGCTCCGCGCTGAGTAAAAAGCTTCGCAATCGGGTTTGACCGTCCCTCGCTGGCTTCCGTAGTTCACTGAGAAAACATGGCTTCACGCACAAGCAAGACATTTCTGTCCCTAGGTCGAATAAATATCCCTCTCCTTGGATTCAATAAATCATCCGGTAAAGCCACATATGCAACGGCTCTGTCTATAAATTCTTCTTCTGGAAATGAAGGTGAGTTTCACTGTCGCTATAAGGGAATTTATGCCAATTCAAAACCATAGCTGCAAGCTAAGCTAACTGCATGAAGTGCTGTTATTAACAAGAGTAGCTATAGAATATCCTGTGTAGACTTCTGTAGCATCCAAACTTAGGTGACTAGTTAAACGAAAAGCGGATTTGTCTGGTGACCATGTCTGGGTTGTTGAAAGTCTTTGATGTCCTTTTGAGCTTCCTATATCTGTTTTTGCTTCACCATGTGTCACTACCTAGGCTGTCAGTGACCACACTGCTCATCACAATCAACCGAAAGATAGACACTTGCTGTAAATTATGGCAGATCATCATTACAAGAAAAAACTCTCCATTGCTCTCGCAAAAAGATGTGTAGGCACAGTAGCAGCAGAAGTACAAAGACATAGGACTGCTCGATTATGGCAAAAATGATAATCACCATTATTTTCACTGAAATTGAGATCTCGATTATTTGACGATATTTATTTAACAATAACAATGTATTGAATAATGGCTTTAAAGATTGTCATAAAATAGTGTGCAAATACTGATAACAGTGCAAATGTTTGCAATATAAAAAATTAATGAAAAATGTAAACATCTATGTTTAGTGAACTTTGCAGTGTTGCTCTGTGGTGCAGCTACGACACTGTAGCAGAGTTTACACACTATGTCTACTTGATCCACGTCTGACTCCGCGAACCCATAATGTTTCCACACCACTGAAGTTTTTTTGTTTTGTTTTTTTTTTTTACCTCTTTTCAACCAGCAGCAGTCACTCTCCTCTCCAAATAACTTCTGCTTAGCTTTCCGAGCTTCCGCTTCCCTCGGGTCCCCTTAATCAGTGGTCCCCAACCCCCGGGCCTCGGACCGGTACCGGGCCGCGAGAGTTGAGGCTCAGGTGTGAAATGTATAGTTTTCAGGGTTTTTATCGGTTTTCAGCGTTATTTTGTTATCGTTTTTATCGTTTACTCGGTTTTCCTTGGTCTTTTCACGTGTGTTAGTAATAATGTTTTCGGTACCGGTACTAGTTTTATTTTGTTGTATTTATCTGCGGCACCTTAAGGGCCGGTCAATGAAAATATTGTCGGGCATAAACCGGTCCGTGGCGCAAAAAAGGTTGGGACCGCTGCTCTTAATTGTTGTGACACGTGTTCGAAATGCAGAGAGGTGCGCTCGATTTGCCACACGGAGCAGCGCGAGAGTAAAGTACGAGGGAGGGGCTAATAATCGGCTCAGTCATTTTTAATGATCGTTGAAAGCCCAGATCGTAATCGTGATTAAAATTCGATTAATTGAGCAGCCCTACAAAGACAGATACTTATAGACGGTCTATGAACGAAGGCTCGTTTATCCAATTTTTCATTCCACTCCTGAGAAAAAAGAGTAATGCCAAGGTTAGTTAACTAAAACCAAAAAAGTAAAGGTAAATTTGAAAAGAACGTTTCAGTTAACCAAAATCAAATTAACCAAAAATAAAAGTAAAAACTAGATTCTATATTTGTTTATATAGCTCCATCTGTCAATAATGGTTTCACCAAGGTGGTTTATATTGCAAGGCAAAGACCTTACAATTAATAGAGAGAGAATCTCAACAATCAGGCAAGTTGCTATGAGCAAGTGCTTTGCAAGAGTGGGAAGAAAGAACTCCCTTTTAACAGGAAGAGTAGACCCAGGCTAAGGGAGTGGCAGCCACCTGCTAGGATACATTGTGGGGCTAAGGGGAAAGAAGAGATAAAATAATAGTTAAAGTAGCAGCAAAAGATGGTCCTAAACTTTAATTACCTCTGCCAAGGAGGTTATGTTTTTGGTAGGGTTTGCATGGCAGTCTGTCTGTAAACACTGTAGTTCGAAAGGTTTTGAATGGGTTTTGATAAAACTTTGTAGGTGTGTAGAGCAGAGACATGTTAATCCATCAATGTCTTCAAGGTCAACTTAATGATTTATTGATCAAAAATTGAGAAAAAGCATTATAATGCAAGAACTGAATCTTACAAGTGTGGTATGTGTTGTCAATGTATAGCAAGTGCTGTATAAAGATTTTAACAAATTGTCACATTTGACCTCTGACCTCCTCTTCAAGGTAGATTGTTTTGAAGGTTAGTGTGATAATAGTGCTATATATAGCTATTTAAAATGATAGCTTTTCAGACTGATGAGAACATGTTGGCATGGGATACTTCTTCAGTATAGTTTACTCATTTTGTTGTTATTTTGTTATGTTCATTATAATAACAAGTTATATTCAAGTACATCATTTACATACATGTAGAGTGATAATAAGAATAATTTTTAGGTGTTTAACTCAGTCAAACACCTTTTTCATTTGATATTTATTACTTAACAATTAAATGAATGCTACACATTTACTTTATCCATATAAGAAATACATATACTAAATTTATTTAAAAGCAAAGTTAACTGAGTTCTTGGTTTACAGTGGTTTATTTATCTGTGCATTGACAAACTGAATTAAGAGCAAAAAAGCAAAAGTGAAACAAAGGTCCTGCATACAATACACAACCTACTGTTTGTTAAGAGTGTGTGATCACAGATAAAGTTGCTAGATGTAGTCTAATGTTTAACAACGTTGTGACATTTACTCTATTTGAGTGTTTTCATAAAAATAAAATGTATATGATACTTTATTATTTTAGGCCTTCCAGACAGAGGTGGTAGAGGACCCTTTGTTCGAAGGCCCAGAAGAGAAGTGAGTGTGCAGCTTTTATCAAAACTGAGTGTAACACAATGCATGCACTTTGAATGATACGATAAAAAGTTGCCATTGTGGCTATACAACAACCACCACAAAAAAACAATACATAAAGACACACACACACACACACACACGATTTTTTTTCCCTCATGGTTTCCTTTGCACTCTGTGTGGGGTTAAAGGCAGGGGAGCCCAGGACAGGAAAGATGCCAGTGGATCAGGACTGGACTGCAGTTTATCCATCGGCAGCGCCCTTCAGGCCAGGATCCGTCCCCCTCCCTGTGAGGATGGGGTACCCTGTGAAGGGGGGCATTCCTCCAGAGAAGAAAGGCAATTTGGAGCTAATCAAGGTCAGACCTCACTACTTCCAGCATGCGCACAGAGGCCCTAAAGAAAACAACATTTTCTCCTCAGATAAAGTGATAAATATGCACAAAGTATGAATTTATCTGATAAAGAATGACAGAACAAATGGTTTTGTGATGAACTGAATGATTATTTACACAACATTTAGCCACACACGTTTGACTCTGGGCTGTATCTGGATGTATTCTCTTTATCTTTGATGGTTTGAGTTAATTGAAGTTGGCGAGTGCTCCTGCAGTTCCAGTTGAGCCCTTTTTGCTCTCCTGCATGGCTTTAGTCGCTGTATCTCTGTGCCCGGATTACTGAGCTGCTATGTCCAGACACCAGCTGCTCTATCTGGACTCAAGCCACTTGCAGATCCGCTAGTTTCACCCATCACAGCTGGATATCTGCAGCATAACAATATTGATTTCATTCTCTCAGCTCATCATGAGGAGCTAAACTGCTGTATGTCCCTTGGTTACGCTTGGTGATTTGTTTTTTTTTTCTTTTTTAGTTATAAGTCATAGATGGGTTTTTGTGTAATCGTTTGCCACGACTGTGAACCATTAAGTTTACTTTGGTGTCAGTATAGGATAATTTATATAATTGTTTGTCTTATAATATCCTTCACTCAAAAGGATCAAGCGGATTTTGTTTTTCACTTTGTTTACATGCCCTTTAAAAGCAGCGTATTCTGAACATTTCAGTGCTGAATGTTTTTATCTAGAGCATTATAATGATTCTGTGTTTGAAATGTGTCACTTCTATTTTCTGGGATGTAGATAATTCTGTAACTGCTGTCCAACATTTTGGCCCATAGATTTATATATTATAGACCTTACAGTTTCCAGCATTTACATTGGATAGCATCTATATGTTTGTGTTTTACTTTATGAATGAAAAGATGAGCAATCCATTAGGGCTGCACGATTAATTGTTAGAAAATCGCAATCTC
>NW_005187428.1:4042050-4057059 GCF_000239375.1 Pundamilia nyererei | reverse complement strand
TTTTTTTTTTTTCAGACTGATACCGATATTTGATGATTTAAAAATTCCAATATTCTAATATATTGGCCGATATTTTTTTCCTTTGTTTCAGACGCACAAAAGATATATATATAGCTAGTCATAACGTTTGTTTAATATATTATATTGCATAGATATATATAATTCATCTCTAGATAACATAACGATGCAGTTTAAAAACAGGGAAGTTACAGAGTGCCCCCTAATGGACAAACTATGACACATCAATGCTTATTCCCTCCTCTTTTACTTTTTAAATTTTCATTTTTGGCCATTGTAAATGCCAATACCAATTTATTGGGACAAAGCTAATATGGACTGATAACATCAGGCTTTAGTGGTCATTCCCGTGCAGGCCTGACAGACAGCCATTCATACCTACAGCAATTTAGTATTGCCAAATAATGTTATGTGCATGTCCTTGTACTGTGGGAGGAAGATCAGTTGGTGGTCCCCGATTCCTCAGTTCAAAAAATAAGTTATAATGGATGACTTGATTTATTGGCCAAACATTGGTGTTAGCTGATATTCTTTTTGTTCATTGTCACTGGCCTGTCTGTGGTTCATGTGATCTTTACTAATGGCAGCAGCTAATGCTGAATTCATTTTGTAGCTCTTACATCTTGGAGAAATTCGAAGGCTTGTGTTCATTACAGATAGATGGAGGTTAAAGTCCCTCAAAACGGTTTTTACTCATTCACAATAAAGATTTCTTTAATCTTTCAAACAAATATGGGAATGCCTAATAAAACAAAGTAAACCAAGAAAAATCACCTTTTTTAAACATCTGTACCAACTCAGTGGTTTAAAATCGAAGCATCTGGCTTTTCTTGTTAACATGTTCATGTTTTATCAGTAGACTGCTTTCAACTGCATCTTTCAGCTTTTTGTTGATGTTCTAACTTCTTAACACATACTTTCTGGTGCCCCACTTGCTTGCAAATCAGTTGATGCAGCCCCAGAGATTTGCTTTTGAACACTCACGTGAAATGGGTGATGTTTATGTCTGAATATAATTCAAGCTCTGTTGTAAAGGTCATGAACTGTTTGTCATCTATAGATGAATGATAGTTTGGACGTAGATTGTATCATGCAGATCATACTCAGCTGTTCTAAGGAGCTCAGACTTGGCGGTAAAGAAATCTATTCTAGTGTGTGTGCGCAAATATAATGTGACATACTAGGGCTGTTCGATATAACGAAATACATCGGATGACGATATAAAAACGTCTATAGTTTCATTTTACGCAATCGTTTGTTTTGTGCGGTCGCAAAATAAACTGTTTACGGCAATATTTTTTCATCGTTTTGATGGTTACTGTAGTGGCTATATTAATTTCTTAAAGTTCTCTCTTTCTCTTATATTTTATATAACCACACTATGGATGGACAAGCGCCTGTTTTTATGCGTTGTCGTTAGCAACAGCGACGGTAAGACCATCGCGTGTCCGCTTGTTTATTTTCAACATAAACCTTTCACAATAAAGCTCAAGATCCTGTTGAGACTTTTCAAAATAAACTGAATCACGTGAAAGAGCAGATTTACGGATGAGAAGTAAAAAAGAGCCGCCATGTGCTAAAAAATAAACCTTAGACTCAAACGTTAGAACAGGCTTTTCCAGCTACACGACGCCCAGCTGGAAACACTTCACGCAAGTCGAGCTGCCCGACATCCACAGAATTTACAGAAAATGTTAAATGTTTGCGATTTATATCGCTATTGGGACGATAGATGTCTTATATCGGGATATGAGATTTTGGTCATATCGCACAGCCCTATGACATACAGTGCTGTGATAAAATATGTGCCCCTTCCTGTTTTCTTTGTTTTTTGCAAATTTGTCACACTTGCATATTTCAGATCATCCAATAAATTTGAATATTAGGAAACCACAACAAATATAAAATTAATGTTTTTAAATGATGATTTCATTAAGGGGAAAAAGTTACCGAAAAAGGTAAGTACCTCCTAAACCCAATAACTGGATACACCACCTTTAGAATAAAGAACTATAAGCGTTTGTGATAACTGGTCATTTCACATTGCCATAAATTCAGCCACATTGGAGAGTTCAAGGATGAACAGCCTGTTTAAGGTTATACCAAAGCATCTCAATCAGATTTAAGCCTAGACTTTGACTGGGCCACCTCAAACCTTCATTTCATTTATTTTTTGGTATGTTTTTGGCTTGTTATTCTGCTGCATAGCCTCAGGGAACAAACTGAAGGCCAGACAAACTCCTTCATGATTTTCTGGTAGAGAGCAGAATTCATGATTCCATCAATTTCAATAAGACGTCCAGGTTCTGATGTAGCAAAACAGCCACACATCATCACAATACCACCACCATGCTTGACAGTTGGTCTGATGTTCTTTTAATGAAGTGCCGTGTTAGTTTTATGCCAGATGTAACAGGACTCGAACCTTCTAAAAAGTTCCACCTGTGTATTGTCAGTCTACAGAATATTTTCCCAAAAGTCCTTTGGGTTCATGGAGATGTTTTGGGTTTTTTTCAGCAGATGAGACCAGGGTTTGTGTTCTTTTTGGTCAGCTGTGGTTTTCACCTTGTAACTCGTTTTTTTTGGTCTCTTTCTTATTGTTGAATCATGAACACTGACCTTAACTGAACCAAGTGAGAACTGTAGTTCTTTAAGTCTTGTTCTGGGTTATTTTGTGACCCCCTGGATGAGTCGTTGATGGACTCTTGGACATGTTTATAGGCCAGTCACTCTTGGGTTATTCTCCATTTGTGGATGACTTTAACTGTGGTTTGTTTTATTTTTTGTTTGTTTTTTTTTTTAGCCTGCTTCACTTTGTCAGAAAGGTTCTGTTCAAGTTAACCCAACTTACCCAAATTTAAAAACGACATTTTGTATTTACTCTGGTTATCTTTGACTAATATTGTTTGATCTGAAGCATGTAAGTGTGGCAAATATGTAAAAGAACAAAGAAATCAGGTAGTGGGCAAATACTTTTTCACAGTTTGTAGACTTACTGATTTAACAGTTTGCCAGGAGAGTGGAATCAAGAGAGGGAAAGTTTGTCACGTTTCTCTTTTTCTCTGTTTCAGATACCAAACTTTCTACATTTGACACCAGCAGCCATTAAGAAACACTGTGAAGCTCTGAAACGTAAGTTCATATTTTACTAATCTAGTTAGAGAAAAGCAGTTTCTTTCTTTCATTATTGTTCAGCAGCACATTTAAATGCCTTTCTGTGCTATCAGCTTTCTGTACAGAGTGGCCCTCTGCCTTGGAGACTGATACCAAGTGTGATGAGCATTTCCCCATTAAATTAGAGAGCAAAGAGTATGTGTCCGCTGGCCCTTCTCTCAGAAACCCTTCAGCTCGTATCGTCCATCTCAGAGTGAGTTTTGCCATTTTTACTTGATGCTGACTTTAACTGGGTTTTGTTAATGTACAGGTGATCAAAAACCTCACATGTAAAATGAGATTAAAGATTTACTGGGATACATAATCACCAGCTGACATCGTGTCTGTCTGACTTCCTAGAAAGATCTTCATCGTCTAGTGACCTAAAATCTGCAAAATGATGCTATTGAGTCAACAGAGAGATTAGTCTTTGGTCATTACTTTATATTTCCTGTGCCAAGGCTCTGTCAATATTCTTGTTAATTGTTATGGGGTTTTTGGCAACTTTTTAGTTTTCAATAAAAGAAGTAACAACATTTTTTTTTTAAATAATATTTGCTGAGACATTTTAATATTCTTTTTAATCCCCTCCCAAAACTAATCCATCAATATGCAATCCTTCCCTATGAGCAGGACCATACATGGAAATGCATGTCTCTTTAACTTAACTGCAAGAATCAATTAAATGTAATAAATAATGCCCTCTTAATTGTGAAGTTACTGGGCCTGTGTTCTATTTTACAGGGTGATGTTAAGGGTAGAGGAGAGAAAAACACAACTTCCTTCTGCTGAACCTTGACAAACAAAGCTGTTGTTTCCCTGTCCTATTCTATCACACTGCCTGTAGTCATTTTAACTCCAAAAAGTGCCAAAGAAATCCTGCTTTACATCACAAACTGCCTTTGACAAATGTGCGATTTCTTTCCCAGACTGGAATGTTTGGGGTTTGGCTTTTTTTGTTTTTTGTTTTTGTTTTTTTACCATTAATCGCCAGCCATCTGCTCCTGACACATTGCCTTAGATTATATCAGCAAGGTAGGAATTAAACAGTAATCCAGGTGGATTAGGCAGGGAGATAGATTGAAGGGCAAATCTCACACAGTTAGATTCCAAATCTAGAACAAGTTGACTAAGCCCTTATTTGTAAGAGGGGTGGGGGGCATCAATATTTGAATTAACATGTATTTTCTATTTTTGATTTGTGGTTTAATATTTTATAGGAGGAAAATCCTGGAAATCAAATCTGTGACAGAGGTTTATTTATGCTGGACACATAGTCTCAACCATTGTAGCAGCTCTGTGCATGTTTGTAACAGCAGTACCTCAGTGCAGTGCACAAAATAAATGTTCACCTGTGCTTTGTATTACCTATAAATGGAGTAATGTTGCATTGTTCAAAGCAGAGCCATAAACAATGTAGTGGAGGTCAAATCTATCATCTCTACAAGCAGCTTATGTGATTCTGGGACACGGCATGTGTTTGATCTGTAAAAATTATAGGGTTTTTTTTAATCCACGCAGTCTAAGCTTTGCAAAGGTTAAAAAAATAAATATTACATATTGCAGTTTAGACTTTAGGTTTTATTCTTAAATCCTTAGAGACAGATGTATGGTGGAGTTATAGCACATAAGCACATCACATTTGCCCTAATCTCGTTGTGAACGTCTCTTTATTTAGTGAAGTGTCATGGAAGGACTAGATTTAAATTATGTGGTAATCTATTCACATCTTCCACTTTCAAGGTAAAGCTGTCCAGTTTGAACTTAGATGACCATGCAAGGAAGAAAATGATCAAACTCATTGGCGAGAGATACTGCAAAAACACAGATGTCCTCACCATCAAAACTGACAGGTAAACACCTCTTCCTGAAAATATAGGGTTAAAAGAAGATTAAACTGATGTCCTCGTACATTTTTTTTTTCTTCTCCTCTCTGCTAGCTGCCCGCTGAGACAGCAGAACTATGACTATGCCATGTATCTGCTCACAGTTCTCTACCACGAGTCTTGGGTAAGTTGTACATTTTTCTTCCACTCTAACTAGTTTTTTTGTGAACACTGAAGGGAGGTCCGATAAATTGGCCTCAGTGACTGAATACTGAAGGAGCAGTAAACTGAGTGAGTCGGACTTACTGAACTCACAGTTTCAAACAGGATATCCATGGTTAAAGTCTTCGGCCCAACTCCGCAACTCTACCTGGTGTTAGATGGGATATTTGTGCCTTTTCTATGTCCACTTGAGTTTCTCTTTTTGTTTTCTAACCTTTTGTCTTCTTTCAACAAGCATCCATTCATTTAAAGGCCAGGTGCTGTCTGGCATTACTCGTACCCTCTACAACCCGCTGTCACTTTTAACGCATTTGCCCTGGAGAGGTTTTAGTTCAAATGGATCATGATGTCTTACCTAATGCACCACTCTATGCAATGTACAAGTGTCACAGGGCCTTCATCAGCGGAGGGTTCTTACTTGATCTATTTTTTGCCATTATAAAAAGATATGTAATTTAAAATAATTGCTTTTTAGTGTGGATATGTGAAATATAAACACAGCGCTGATGTGGGGGAGATTTTGTGTGTTGTCTTGTATATTTGGTTTATGAGGACAGAAGGCAAAACTTCAATATTTTAGAAAAAACAGTATCTCCTGCACTAGATACAACAAATTGGTACCTTAGACCATTTAGCAGAAAAGCCAGTGAAGTCTTATTTTGATGGCATTTCTTTTTCAGATTTCTAATATTTTTATATTTGTAGCTTCTTTTCATATGAAATCCCTTCTTTGTCATGATCATATCATGATCACCCCAGATTAGAATAAATGCAGTGCTGAGATCTTGAGTAACCCCCTTTCGTTATATTTTGACTTTCTTATACATTTTTTTAAAGTAATCCTGAGCAATAGTTCTGCAGCATTTCTGAAGGTCTTTAAAATAATCTTCGGGTATTGGCTACTTTTTCACTAATTTTCAGACCACTTCCAAAGGAAATTTTATTTTTTATTAACCTCCTAAGACCTGAACTCTTTCATGGCATGCATTTTTAATTTCTCTTTGCTATTTGGGCTGATTGGGACCTGATGAATGTAAAAACAAAGAATTACCTTTTTTTTTTTTCTTTTTTTTGTGCCAGATCCACACATGAGGACATTAGTTTTAAATTTTGATAGAATATGAATTATTCAAGCACAACAGGTCAAGTAACTTAAGGGGCTAAACCATTGCTGTGTCTACACATA
Source organism: Pundamilia nyererei (assembly GCF_000239375.1). Classification (NCBI taxonomy): domain Eukaryota; kingdom Metazoa; phylum Chordata; class Actinopteri; order Cichliformes; family Cichlidae; genus Pundamilia; species Pundamilia nyererei. The sequence goes on along the minus strand of NW_005187428.1, from coordinate 4,050,654 downwards.
ACAGATAATTAGCAAACAACTGATTTTAATTGTATTTTTAGGCACTTTGTTAATAACAGCATGTCACAAAACTGCTGAACTTGTTCCCATTTCTTTAGTTGAATCTGCAGTTACATCTACAAATGTAAAGTACTTTTGTAGCCACGAGGTGGTTCCCCAAGAGCTACTAAAACTTGGCATATCTTGACATGGTGTGCAGTGTTTCCCTAAAAAAATTTGAGGAAAATGGGAGAGTAGAAAACAAGAAGTGTCCTAAAAAACTATCGACAGCAGATGAACATTATCTAAAGGTCATGTCCTTAAGAAACGAAAAAAATCCAGCAAACATCCGACACGGACCCAAAACATTTTTTGACCCTTCAGTTGGTCCATCTATTGTTTACTGAAGTCTCCTCAGAAATGGTCTCAGTCGAATGACAGCTGTCAAGAAGCCATTTGTAAGGAAGAGAAACTGGGTCAAAGCCTGGGGTACACTAAGTTACACAAAAACTGAAAATGTTTTCATATCGTTTCATCTTTGGTGGCATTTACGTACAACTAGCAACATGGCACACCTTTCACTGTGGGCAATCTTGTCCATCTTGCTTAGCGATCTGAGAGACTAAAGCCCATTAGGGAGGTAGCAGAGTTGAATGGGCAGAAGGATGGCAAACAGCAGCATTGTCCAGTTGACATTTACCCACAGAAGAGGAGAAAACAGACTCCCCTCTCAGGTGTTGACCTTGATACTCATTCACATTAAGCCAACCATGCCACATCGGAGAGGTGTGCCACCAGGCCAACAGTGCTTAGGCACTGTTGGCATGAATCTGCAGCCAGCCACATAAAAGAGCACGATTGTGCAACCTCTGCCTTTAGGAGCTCTTCCTGACATGGCTTAGCCAAAGAAAAAAAAAGTTTAAGTTGAGAAAAGGCTGTTAAAGCCAGGAAGCAAAACACTGTCCACTGCCCTTTTGAACACACAATGGAAGGCATAGTGCTTGTCCAGCAGGCTTGTGGAAGCTGTGAGAGTGGCGTACTGATCAGGTTGTAACGATAGCTCACAAAGGGGCCAATTGTTAGCAGCCACCGAGGTGATTATATCTCCTCAGTCAGAGAGATGGACTTTGCCTGTTAATTCCAGTGTGTGCTAATTCAGGCCAGCGTTTGGGCTGACCGCTCAAAGCTGCCTCCAACATGCACACGCATTTACCACTAAGAGGCACTCTGCCTGCTTTTGTGCCCGCATGCCTAGCACCTGTCATTTCAAGAAACTGGGGGGCATTTAACCCACTGGTGAGCTATCAAATATCCTGCCTGTTGATCAAACTACTGAGCATTGCATACAGCAAACATCACAACACTTTGCATTGTTTTATTTTGTATTAATCTCTAAATGTGGAAAAATAAAATGTTAGAGCGTCAGTGTGTCAGCTGCAAACCCACTCCAAAAAATGTAAAGCTATTATTCATTAAGACTCAGTCACAAGGCTGAAGAACTGCTTCATGCTTGTGATTAACAGTAGAATAGCTGCTGCTTACCTATTCTGAAGTATTGATTGCTCTTCAGTCACTAGATCTGGACTTGCTGGAGACAGCATGGGGATCAAATATACATATATGTAGCTAATGATGGTCATTAACCTCCAAACACCTGCGAGCAGGACCCTGTTGCTGCCCTGCTTTAAGCTGCTGCACAATGGGTCGTATTGTTCTTCAGGGAATGTGATGAGAACGAGACAGGCGGCAAACGGAGAGCTACATATGGGAAATACCATCTCTGTGAGAGGAGCTTCAAAGAGTGGGAATTGCTGAACCAGAACTCCAATCAAAATGTGGCTTGAATTACAAATCCAAATTTTCTTTTTCTTTTTCATAATTTAACCTGTGGTCATTTGTTTTGCTTGTTTAAAGTTAGAAATGTTATTCTCTTTCTTTCTTTAGAAAACTGAGGCCTGGGAGGCCGAGAAGACTGTGGCAGACATGGAGGACTACAGTTGGGAGGACAGCCCGTCTCAGAAGAATATCTTGGATGTACTCCTACGCATGAAAGTGGCAGGAGAGGGAGACGGTGAAGAAGTGCGACAGCAGCTGCTGGGAAGGAAAGACGTTCAAGACTATAAAGATTCGGTCACACGGCTGAAGAACGAAGGGGAGAGCGAGAGCAGCATGCTGCAGTACAAAGAGGCAGTCAAGAAAGTATTCAATATGTAATGTCAGTACAAGAGCAACAAGAAGAAACATTTTTACATACTTGGAATTGTCCCTGTACATAATGCATCAGGATATTTCAACATCATGGGTCTGAATGTCTTAGTTGTATATATTTTCACAAATATTCACTGGCATGCGAGGAGGTCATTAATACAAAGATAAAACTGTATGCGGAGTGTTTCATGACAAGGCGATGCTTTAACACAATAAAAACATACTGTAAGAGTTACTGCTCTAACGTCTATCCCTTTCCCACACTGAATTCAGAGAACAGCACCCCGTGAATGCACGCTTTCACCAGCAAGCTGTTGAAAGGTACTATTAGTTTCATCTGTGATCTGTGCACTTTTAGGTCAGGGGCAGCCTGGTGTGATGAATTAAAGGTTAAACACTAAAAGCCACAGATCCAAAAGCAATCTGTCATCAATCCCACTAAAGACGACTAATTGATGACCTAAACAATCCTTGAATCGTAGTCATTAATTGCTTAAAAGTGCCCATTAAGTTCCACCTACTACTGGTGTAGACAAGTGGCCAATGTTTTGAGGTTTGGCATCAATTACATTTAAAGTGACTGAAGTACATCAAAATGTAGGCCAGCCAAAAGGACACTATATCGAATTTCTTAAAGAAAATGGGTGTAGGCAGCTCTTGTGTTCATTCATTGCATCAGAATGAAACCAGAACCATTGCAGCTATGTTTTTGGTTGTTTCACCTAAACCTTAATGTCACAAATTGGCTCAAAGGAGAGAGTCCACACAAGAGGTTTTCTTAAATAGAAGATAATTTATTCAACATAATCTAACCAACAGACAAACATTACAAATGGGTTGAATCCAAGTGGAGTCTAAGAGAGACTAAACAGTTAATCTATAGCCTGAAAGGCACAAGGGATCTGCACTAGCTGACGATCCTCCCATGTCAGGCAATTGATAACAGGCCAGGAGTTCCTTCAGACATTGAGATGGTGTCACCCCCCACACCATCTTAAAATCAAGGTTCCACCTCAAAACTAGAACTTAACCTGAAAAGTTATAAATCAAGGTAACAGAAAATGTAAAAAAAATATACCCAGTCATTAAAGTGGCAACCGCAAACTACCTGTACTCCCTGCCAGCTCCACCCATCTTACCAGCCCAGGTTTTCCGTTGTCAGAGCAAATGAAGGGCAACAGGAAACTACCAGTAAAGAAGGTATCATAGAGTAAGGTGCTTAAAACAGTTTGTTTAACAAAAAAATCAAACTGGCATAGAGAAAAGCGCAACAAGTTTCCTCCCTTAAATAGCAGTTTTAATCTTGCAAGAAAACTGGTTAATTTCAACAGCAAATCAAAGCGTTGCTCCCTGAATGAACACCAGAGTTCCTCACAATGATCCCAGCACCATATGGCCTGCCTGCAGCTACAAACAAACATCACACTTCTTTGCAAATATTCCAGCTACAAACAAACCTGGAATTAAAGTTTGAGTATGAACCAAAGTATCATACAACAAGGTTCCTCCAAAGCAAGGCTATCGAACCAATCAAGATGTCTAAAACGTTAACAAAGAGGGAACCGAACTAATTGCAGTTCTTACCCATCATACATTTACCAGTTGTGTACATTTTCTGCACGCAATTGTACCACAAATATCTTTGAGAATTCCAAACACATTTGTAAGGCTTGCAGGAGAGCAAGGAGGACTACTCATAAGAAGTTCAATAGTGATGAACTAACCACAGAGTGCAGGCTATCTAGTCCTATTTATTGAGTACAAACTAATCTTAATCTCAGTCTTTAGACATATACTTGTTAGTGCTTGCACCACCAGTTCCACTGGCACCAACGAGCCAGAAACTTTGTAGTTTTTGGAAAGAAAACAGAAATTTTCCAAAGACAATTTCTTCAACCACATTCTCCACCACACTATTCAATTCATGGTATTTTTTTATTTATATAGTGCCAAATCACAACAACAGGTGCCTCAAGGCTCACTTAAAAAAACAAACAAAAAAAAACCAAAAAACTTGGTTGGTCTCCTAATAAGCCAGTTTAATCTGATGGGATGCATGGCTCTTACACATGTGGTTAGACTCACTCAAAAAGATAAATACATTTGGTTTGAAGACCAATTAAAAAAAATAGGGATTAATCCTGCTCTCTTCCAACATCGCCTAAAAAAAAATAACTCAAAATTAATTAATGTATGTAATTAATTAATCTAATTCATGTGTGGAAGTCCCTAAAACTTTGGTCACAGTGTTAAATATCCAAACTAGGCTAAGTATTTATCAAACCATAAGCTAAACTTTGCCATCAACACTGCATACACTTTAATCTTACCAACAGGTTTCAATATCCCGGACAAGCCCCCATTTATGACAAATTGGCACAAATTAGGTGATAAGGAGCAAGTCCACACAAAAGGTTTACAGAAATAAAAAAATAATTTAATTAACATAATCTAACCAACAGATAAACATCACAAATAGGTTGAGTCCTGTCGGAGTGGCAGAAAGAGACTAAGCAGTTTATCTGGTCCAGCTTTTATAGACCTGGAAAACACAGGTGAGCTGCCTTAGCTGTCCATCCCCATCTAGTTAGAATAAAACAAAATACTTCAACCTAAAATAATCCTTTATGTAATCATATACATTCTAAGTAAATTGTCCTTTCATTTTGGATTTCTTCCTCAACAATGTTACAAAATATCCTCACTTTCAGGAGCTCTCCTTGACCAGCACGTATTTTATCAGACGCATGGAGCCTCGTTTCCCTCTCCATGATGTACTGTAGCGTCCCATCCTCTTTCTTTGACCCCTCCAGCTCACCACCAGCAGGATAGAGCAACAGCAGCTCAGCAGCACTGTGATACAAATGGCCACAGCAACCAGCAAGGTGTCAGCAGCCACATACCACCCATGTCCGAGGCCTGGTAGGGTGTCATCTCCACTGGCTCCCTCGTTGCTTACTGTGTGGTTCCTCCCATGGTTGTCCTTGGTCTCATTTAGATACAGCTTGCTGCTTTCTGTGTAGCTTATAATAGCTGCAGAAGTTGGAGGGCTGCTGGCCAACTGAGAGAAAGTGGCGGTGGGATGACGGGTAGGGGTGGATACTGGGGATTGTGGACTTGTGGTAGAAAAAGCAGACAGAATCTTGGAATTGTAATGGCCCAGAGTGCTAACTGTGGTGAATGAAGGAGATGGAGTAATGCTATCTGGAAGAGAAGTGGTGGAGACAACTGCAGCTGTTGTTTGTGCATACTTTTTTGAAGATGGGAGAGTTTTTTCAGTGGAAGGCACAGCAGTCGTAGTCGTGGAAACTGCTAAAGGCTGACCGGTGTTCTGCAGTGCTGTGGTGGCAAAGACAGACGCCTCTGTGGGGGCATGAACTCTGCCAGCTGTAGTGGAGGGTTTAATGGGCGGAGGCGGATGAATAAATTGGCGCTTGTCTGACAGCAATGGCTCTGAGGCGTTATTGCGGCTGTAGTGGTGGGGTAACACACGCACGTTAGAGGTGAAGTATTTTCCAAACACCAACAGATCAGGATCCACACCTAGAATACGAAAAAATGTGCTTGTTTGTTTGCTTTTCATGTTTTTGCTGGTGTTTTTATCTAAACGTTTAATAGTGAGTGATTTTTTTTGTTATTCCAAAATAAGTGACAACTACAAATGCTATGCATCTTTTGCAAGAAAAGCAAAGCTGGAAGCAAAACGATTTTCAGATAATTTACTTCACTGAAGTTGGGAATCTCCTATGCAACATGCTAAAATCAGAAGAAGAAATATTACAAATATTTGATTCTCAGTCGTATATATTTGCTTTGCCGTTGGTGGGGATCGTTTTAACTACTATTGGTCACTTGGATAAATATTTTATCGACTGATCAATCATATTTTTTACATAGTACTATGCAAAAGTTCCAAACAACTCATGTCTTTACTTTTTTTTTTTTAAAGTAAGTGAAGTAGGTGCAACAGTTTACCTAAATATGTAAACCTACATGGAAATGCAGTATACAAGGTAAAAACAGTGGTTGGTTGTACAAGTCTAACAAAAGTCAGTATTTGATATAATGACTTTTATTCTCCATCACAGCCTGAACTCTCTGAGTGAGCTTTCTTGTAATTTCTTTAAGCAGTCTTCAGCAATAGTTCTCCAGACTTCTTGAAGGACATTCAAAGCTCTTCTTTGGGTGTTGGCTGCCTTTAGTTCTGTTCTTTGTCAAGATGATCCCACCCTGCTTCAGTGACATTAAGGTTGGGGGCTCTGGGGAAGGCCAATGCATGACTAAAAGTGTTCCACTGTACACTTTATTGTCCAGGTATGCATCGACTGCATTAGGCAGTGAGTTTGGGATCATTTTCATGCAAAAAAATTAAATCATTGCCAATAAGATACTTTCCAGATGGCATTGCATGATGGATCAAAAATCTGACTGTACTTTTTTTATTTACACCAACATGTCCATGTTTTGCTGTAGACACCCGCTGCTGTACCTCTCTCCAGGGGTGTAGTTTCCAGGAGGGTTATGACCCCCTCAATGATCAGACCCAACCAATATAACCCCCCCCCAAATAAAATTATGAATTATCTTGCATAAATAGACTGTTGATTTTCTTTATTACCAGCAAAATAGTCGCATGTTTAATCATCTGGGAATTTACCCAGATTTATTTAGACAGAGATCTTGACCCCCCCCAATGTTCAGCACAAAGTTACACCGATGCCTCTCTCCTGACCTCCTCTGTAAATACTGATGATAACTTGAACATCAAACATGTTATGTGTTTTTGCCAGAGGCTGATATTAACAAGGTGCTAAAGATACAATTTAAAATTGGGGGGAGGTTTGTATTGTTTTTTATACTTGAATGTTAAGAGCCTTAACACACAGACACACACAAAGTTATATGAAAATAGTCAGGAACAAATGAGTGAAAAGCAGCCACTGTCCAAGGAAAAAAAAATTGAAAGGGCTTCAGAAAGCCTGGAGAACTATTGCTCAAGACCACTTGACTTCCAAATTCCAAGGAAGTCTGACTCCTTGGAAGCAAAATACACAAAATCAGGGGTAACTCAAGACTTTTACACAGTACTGTATGCAGAATTTGAACCATCTATAGTTATAGACATTTACTGTAAGATATAGTATTTTGAAATTGTTATTTCAAATTTACATCTAATCCCTAAGAATCTAACAGGATCTAAAAGGATTTGATATGCACAGTATTCATATCATTAAAAGAACAGAAGTCCACCTCTACCAGACACTAAAGCGACCTACCCTTTGTGATATTGTAGAGAACAACGTTGTCTCTGTGACTCAGAATGCAGCTCCCCAGAGTCGGACAGTGGAGGTGAAAGCAGTTCAAGATTTCTTGAGTGGTATCATAGTGGAATATAGCCAGATTACAGGAAACTATGAGAAAAGACAGAAAGAGGATTAATCAGGAGTAAAAGAAGAGAAAACCAGTGATGATCGTATAACTCACAGTTTCTGGTAAGGCAACAGGTGCGGCTGCATTTCAGCGCGGTCTCTTCTTGATAATGCTTCAAAAGCTGCGCTCCTCTCCTCTGAGATTCCTCAATATCGATGAAAATCCCCGGGAACCGTCTAATCCAGCAGTTCTTATAATAGGAGGTCGGTGAGCACCTCGACTCAACGCGACACACCAGACTGAAAACCGCCAGCAAACCCCATGCGGCGTTCATTGCGCATATTGTAAATCACACCATGTTAGATTGCAATCAAGACAAAGCCTCGACATATTTGGGAGCTGATTACTTGGAGTTGACAGGCATGAAATGGGGCCAGTGCTTTGGTTTTACTGGTGCCAGCTGTGTCACAACTACGCACCTACAGGAGGTGGAGACCCAGCCGTGCGTAAGGTGTCCAGGGCTGTGCCACGTGTGAGTGCACTAGGCTGCTTGACCAACATAATGGGATCAACTTACTTTACAAATAAAATCAACAAATGTTGATGTTCAAATGTTCAAATTATGTGAATTTACACTGTGGCCATAAATACGTTTCATAATCTGCATTCGTTTTCCAGTGTTATCAAAGAAAAGGCCACAATGTGATGTGTTTTCTGTTTAGTCATATATCTGAGTGCATTTCCATAATTGTTGCAATCTGGTTTAACCCAGAAGAACCCACGGCCCTTTACGCATTGAGAAAAGTTCCTGTTAACGTTTCAACGCTAGCTGTGTCCCAATTCAGGGTCTGCACGCTTGAAGCACGCGCACTACGCGTAGTACGTACGGTGCGTACTATAAGTACGAGAAGTGCGGAAGTGAGAGGCTTGTGAAATGGGACGGTATACTCTTCGTCGCGCTGTTCAGGTTGCCTAGCAACCATGATACTAACCGTGAGACACGTTACATACAGCTTTGTTTGACAGAAATGAAGGAGAAAAATGTTT